>NC_044311.2:19371526-19671995 GCF_007474595.2 Lynx canadensis | reverse complement strand
GACCGTGTGTCTAGATGATCTATCCATTTCTGTAAGTGGGGTGTTAAAGTCCCCAGCAATTACCACATTCTTATCAATAAGGTTGCTTCTGTTTATGAGTAATTGTTTTATATATTTGGGGGCTCCGGTATTCGGCGCATAGACATTTATAATTGTTAGCTCTTCCTGATGGATAGACCCTGTAACTATTATATAATGCCCTTCTTCATCTCTTGTTACAGCCTTTAATTTAAAGTCTAGTTTGTCTGATATAAGTATGGCTACTCCAGCTTTCTTTTGGCTTCCAGTAGCATGATAAATAGTTCTCCATCCCCTCACTCTGAATCTAAAGGTGTCCTCAGGTCTAAAATGAGTCTCTTGTAGACAGCAAATAGATGGGTCTTGTTTTTTTATCCATTCTGATACCCTATGTCTTTTGGTTGGCGCATTTAATCCATTTATATTCAGTGTTATTATAGAAAGATACGGGTTTAGAGTCATTGTGATGTCTGTATGTTTTATGCTTGTAGTGATGTCTCTGGTACTTTGTCTCACAGGGTCCCCCTTAGGATCTCTTGTAGGGCTGGTTTAGTGGTGACAAATTCCTTCAGTTTTTGTTTGTTTGGGAAGACCTTTATCTCTCCTTCTATTCTAAATGACAGACTTGCTGGATAAAGGATTCTCGGCTGCATATTTTTGCTGTCTAGCACCCTGAAAATCTCGTGCCAATTCTTTCTGGCCTGCCAAGTTTCAAAAGAGAGATCCGTCACGAGTCTTATAGGTCTCCCTTTATATGTGAGGGCACGTTTACCCCTTGCTGCTTTCAGAATTTTCTCTTTATCCTTGTATTTTGCCAGTTTCACTATGATATGTCGTGCAGAAGATCGATTCAAGTTACGTCTGAAGGGAGTTCTCTGTGCCTCTTGGATTTCAATGCCTTTTTCCTTCCCCAGTTCAGGGAAGTTCTCAGCTATGATTTCTTCAAGTACCCCTTCAGCACCTTTCCCTCTCTCTTCCTCCTCTGGGATACCAATTATGCGTATATTATTTCTTTTTAGTGTATCACTTAGTTCTCTAATTTTCCCCTCATACTCCTGGATTTTTTTATCTCTCTTTTTCTCAGCTTCCTCTTTTTCCATAACTTTATCTTCTAGTTCACCTATTCTCTCCTCTGCCTCTTCCATCCGAGCCGTGGTGGTTTGCATTTTGTTTTGCATTTCCTTTAAAGCGTTTTTCAGCTCCTCGTGACTGTTCCTTAGTCCCTTGATCTCTGTAGCAAGAGATTCTCTGCTGTCCTGTATGCTGTTTTCCAGCCCAGCGATTAATTTTATGACTATTATTCTAAATTCACTTTCTGTTATATTATTTAAATCCTTTTTGATCAGCTCATTAGCTGTTGTTATTTCCTGGAGATTCTTCTGAGGGGAATTCTTCCGCTTGGTCATTTTGGATAGTCCCTGGTGTGGTGAGGGCCTGCAGGGCACTTCCCCTGTGCTGTGGTGTATAACTGGAGTTGGTGGGCGGGGCCGCAGTCCGACCTGATGTCTGCCCCCAGCCCACCGCTGGGGCCACAGTCAGACTGGTGTGTGCCTTCTCTTCCCCTCTCCTAGGGGCGGGATTCACTGTGGGGTGGCGTGGCCCGTCTGGGCTACTTGCACACTGCCAGGCTTGTGGTGCTGGGGATCTGGCGTATTAGCTGGGGTGGGAAGGCAAGGTGCACGGCGGCAGGGGGGGAAGGCTTAGCTCGCTTCTCCTTAGGTGATCCACTTCAGGAGGGGCCCTGTGGCAGCCGGAGGGAGTCAGATCCGCTGCCGGAGGTTTGACTCCGCAGAAGCACAGAGTTGGGTGTTTGCGCGGAGCGAGCAATTTCCCTGGCAGGAACCGGTTCCCTTTGGGATTTTGGCTGGGGGATGGGCGGGGGAGATGGCGCTGGCGAGCGCCTTTGTTCCCCGCCAAACTGAGCTCTGTCGTCCGGGGGCTCCGCAGCTCACCCTCCCTTTGTCCTCCAGCCTTCCTGCTTTCCGAGCAGAGCTGTTAACTTATGACCTCCCAGACGCTAAGTCGCGCTTGCTGTCGGAACACAGTCCGTCAGGCCCCTCCGCTTTTGCAAGCTGGACTCGGGGGCTCTGCTTGGCTGGCGAGCCGCCCCTCCGCCCCGGCTCCCTCCCGCCAGTCCGTGGAGCGCACACCGCCTCGCCGCCCTTCCTACCCTCTTCCGTGGGCCTCTCGTCTGCACTTGGGTCCGGTGACTCCGTTCTGCTAATCCTCTGGCGGTTTTCTGGGTTATTTAGGCAGGTGTAGGTGGAATCTAAGTGATCAGCAGGACGCGCGGTGAGCCCAGCGTCCTCCTACGCCGCCATCTTCCCAGAATCCTCAAAATCCCTTTCAAGTATAGGATGACTTTGTATGAATGTCACACAGAAAATATTTGCAAAGTTTGATTTAAAAAAAATTGCAAATAAAAAGCTTAATTTCAAAAACTGAGTTCACAATTTATAAGTACAATAAAACATGGTCACTACAAATTTGGATTAATAATAGGTACAATATATTAACAAAATGACAACTTTTCTAAAGGGTCATAGGCAGATGAGTGACGTGTTTCACCCAGAATATTTAATTGGTTTGAAATAAGAAAAGGAATCCTTTCTAGATGTTGAAGCAAAAACTGTGAAGACCTATTACAGTTAAAAAGAAAATACTCTGACAACTGATATTTCATTCTGATGCCCTTGGGATTCTAGAATACCCCTGATGGCTGAATCTGCCCTATTATAAAAACAAAAACAAAACTTAGAATTCTTAAAACACTTACCCTAAAGGTTACAACCACCGGTTAACAGCCATGCTGATGGATAACATCCATCAAGGATGGGCTCAATTAATCATCAATCATTTGTTAAATGCCTTCTATGAACAAATCCCCTGCCTGACACTGTGAAGTTTTAAAGGATATCACAGCCCTCAAGACCACTACAATACATAGGAGCTTCAAATACACCATGGGTACAGGGCAGTTTCTCAATAAATGGGTCAGTTGGCTAAGACATATACACACAAAATGAATAACAATACTAGAGAATCAAAATAAGATGTGTGGAAATAACTATAGATAAAGGATACTAGATGATCAAGGACACCAACAAAGAGAAGGTAGAATGTGAATAAAGACTTGAAGAAGGGCTGGAAAGGAAATGGGGTCTCCATAAGGTTCCATTTAATGACAGGCTTTGGAATTTTATCCTGAAAACAATGCATATCAATATCTGTGCCACATTTATTCTTTATTCTTCCTTTATTCATTTGAAACATATTTACTGCTAACATGATTTATCTAGGTCTTGAGAATATAATGAAAAATAAAAGACCCTCTTGGAAAGTTTATTCTGGTAGAGAGACAGACAACATACAAACAAACAGGCACATCAAATAATTACAGATGGTACTAAGTGCTATGCAGGAAATTGAGAGGATTCAGTAATAGACAATAACTCAACTGACAGGATTTTAGATCATGTGACTCTCCAGACCTCAATGAGATGGTCGTATTGGCTAAAATCTGAAACATGGGAAGGAGTCAGCCACAGGAAGGGCCAGAGTAAAAGTCCTCCAGGCAAGAGAATACCAACTGCAAAGGTCTGGAAGAGGGAGAGGATACCAAGAGTGGTTTAAATACCGTCTCAAGATTAATGTGGCCAGAGTACAGCAGTGAAAAAGAGAGGGATCACCAGTGACACTGCAGAAGGGGTCAGGAGGCCAATCATGTCCTTTGCCCATTGAAAGAAATCTGGTTTTCTAAGCAAAAAATTAACCGATTTTGTTTATAGTTTAAGACCTCTCAGTGCTGTGTAGGGAATGGATTTGCACAGAGCAGGAATGAAATTTGGGGGGCCAAGTGGTAGGCTTTGTGCTAACGAGAAATCACCATGATCCTGACCAAGGTGATGGCAGTGGACATAGGGAGAAATGGACAGATTTGAAATATATTTTAGTGATAGAATCAGTAATATTTATCCATGAATCAGATGGGTGGGAAGAAGGAAAAGAGAAACAGGGAATTCTAAGACAACGCTCAGATTTTTTTTTTATTTGGACAGAGGTGAATGGTGCTATTAATGAATTATGTAAGCAAAGCCAGAGTGGAAGAATGGATGTGGGAGGAGGGATTTAGTCTTCCTGAATTGTGATAAATAATATATATTATGTATGCTAATGTATGATGTATATGATTGTTATATTTAAGATACAGAGGAGGATGTTTTGAATTTGCAAATCTGTAGTTCAGAGAAATCCAGATTAGAGATCTAAATTATGGGGTTATCCAATAGAATTGTCATTTAAACCTTGGAATTAGATGAAATCACCTTGGTTGAGAGTGGAAGGATGAAAAGGAAGAGGCAAAGTTCTAAAGCCCATACAACACCAAAATTTAGAGATCAGGCAGAGAAGGTGAGGGCAGCAAAGGAGACTGAACACTCAGGCAATCAAAAAGAAGAATGTCATGTCATGAAAATCAAGAAGTTAATTTTCTTTAGCAAGGGAGAGACTGACTGAAACATACTGATAAAAGACTGAGATTTGTAAAGGTAAGTGCCCATTGATTTTGGCATTGAGATTTTGGGTGACTTTGAAAAGGACAGCTTCTGTACAGTGGTAGGGACTAACATCAGATTAAAAGCCACGTGGGAGGTGAAGACAGCATGACAACATGGTGAAGTTTTATCAGGGACAGGAACAGGGCAATGGGCAGTGGTTACAGGAAAATGAGGGGCCAAGTTTCTTTTTTTTTTTTTTTTTTTCCAACGTTTATTTATTTTTGGGACAGAGAGAGACAGAGCATGAACGGGCGAGGGGCAGAGAGAGAGGGAGACACAGAATCGGAAACAGGCTCCAGGCTCCGAGCCATCAGCCCAGAGCCCGACGCGGGGCTCGAACTCACGGACCGCGAGATCGTGACCTGGCTGAAGTCGGACGCTTAACCGACTGCGCCACCCAGGCGCCCCCCAAGTTTCTTTTTTAAGTGTGTTATGCTGGGGCAGTGTTTCTTAGACTTGACTTTACATAAGAACTACCTGATGGACTTATTAAAAACCAAATTCTGGGCCCAGAGTTTCTGATTCAGTAAGTTTGGGGTGGAACAGGAGAATGTGCATGTCTAACAAGTTCCCAGGTGATGACGATGCTGATCCAGGAACCACACTTTGAGAAGCACTGCCCTTGAACATGTGTTTGTGCTGCAGAAAATGGGCCTGAATAGAAAAAGACATGGGTGATGCTGGACAGGAAGAACTTTAGGAGTGAAGCTTTGAAAACATGCGAAGGCCTGGGACCAACGGACAAACGTCTTTGATTGCAGCAGGAACATTTCTTCCACGGAAAAGGAAGAGGGATGAGAGGTTGGCGCTACCTCATCTTTCGTCCTTGCTCCCTGTTCAGGGCCCCTTAGCACTTCTCTGTAGGCTCCCTCTGCTCTCAGATCTAGACACAATCTGCAGCAGTCAGATAGGGTTTAAAAGCCTGATCTGGCTCATCAAAGAGGGGTCTCAGGGCAACACAGGTCAGTTGTTCTCACTGTTCACACTCATTTGACCTTCTGCCTCCTCCCCACTTTGCTTCTGCTTTGGCACCTGTACGTCTGCCACGTTCCTTTAAACTAAGACTATATGTTTGTTGAGTGGAACCCTATAGATGTTGAAAACTTACTTTGGGGGGGGGGTTGCTACTCTATAGCAAGAAGGAGTGGAGACCATGGTGACTTCAACCAGGGCAGCTCTGTTGTCATCTAACATATCCTGGGGTTCTGATTATTTCCTCTGAAACAATAGTACAAGATTTAAAAGCTAGTGCCTTGTAGATGACTGTGTGTCTCCAAGTTCTAGCTGTCTTCTATCACATGAATTTCTACCTTTCTAACCTGTCATAACTCAGTGTTCCAACACTGATCCCTTCCCTTCCACACTGCTCAGTGAGTCTACTCCTAAACCCCAGTTATCTATTTGGGACTCTGCTTTCTGTAGCTATTCATAGTCAATGCTCGTAAATTCTTACACCTATGGTCTGCTGAACTGAAGAGACCTCTATATCTCTCAGTTTGGCCTTTTCAATGCCAAATGCTTGTCTGGATGAATGGCACATTCTATCAATACTCTTTCACATATAGGTTAAGTTTGTTCTTGGACTTTTCCTCCCAGTGTGTTCTCAGCTACAGTGGATGAGGTCGGATGTCCACTTCTCTACTGGCTCCAACCACACTTAGCCCTTCACTGTCACGTCACATTAGGAGATGACCCAGTAGGGAAATAATGGATGATTTGGGACAGAGGTTAAATAGAAACCTCTTTGGTTTAGGGAAACTTATTTTGTGACCTTAGGCAAAATGGACAAAGCTTAGCAGATGGAAAAGAAGAGGTCTATGGATAAGGCTAGAACAATTACCTAGGTGAGAGGTTAAAAAGGCCTAACCAGCAAAGTGACATAAAAAAAGAAAAAAACACAATCAATCAGGAGATACATGAATACGTGAATAGAGAGCTCCGCAGGCAACATTACTTCCCGCCACGCAGGATGGCTGTACTTAACTGCCCTTGGAAGACTGACAGGATGTAGGCCTAAGATTTACTTCAACTAAAAAAGTGTGGATAAAAAATGATTTTGTAACTTCTAGGTGCCAAACACTGAGAGCCTGTCATAGCTCTTCCATGCCCTTTCTGCCCTCATCAACCTGGAGGCACGGACTGTGTGCGAGAGCCATAGAAGCAACAGAGCCTAAAGTACTGATCCTCCTGCAGAATTGTGTGGACAGCCATTCAGACACCCAATGGATACTGTGTGTGGTGCCAAACCACTTTCTGGAGAGGACAGAAGAACGGGGACAAGAAGATTTCTCCAGCATAACCTGGCCTAGCCTGTAGAATGCAAATTTTATCCAAAATTATTTCACTTCTTGCTTTTCTATTCTGCAGAGATTTAAGTATAACACAAAAATCTAAGATCAACACAAAAATTGTTGAAAATGGGTTAACATTGTTTTAAAACATGTAATTTTAAGGCAAAAAAATTAAATCCCACACTTGGAAGTTATCTACCCAATATAGTTTTAGCATTCGTAAATAAAACAGCCATAGTAACAGTTTGCTGGAAATAAAATCATTGTACCTTGACTTTTTTCAAATGTAATATTGTGTGTCACCTATACTCAAAGTATGACCTGGAATGTGACACTATCCCCTCCACCGCCAGTCACTCCCATGCTCAATCGTTGCCTATTCCTCCTCAGAAAGATGAGTGCGTATTTTTGTTTGGTTTTTGCATTGCCCTAGATAATATAAGACTTTATAACCGCTGGATGTTTTAATATCATGTAGTATAAGTTTCCCTTTTTTCTTTATACGTCTCTCATTTCTGATGTAAGGCAGTCTTTAAATATTTCCAGGGTTGGACCTACTAATGCCTAAAAAAGTGAAAAGGAGAGAGCTGATTTTCATGTTTCCTTTCCTTTTCCAGTTTCTACAAACTAAAATTCAAAGCCTGGCTTGGCAATTTTATAACAGATTTTGTCTTTCCCTTGGGCAGTTAGTGACCTGAGATCTTTTGAGCTTGAAAGAAGCCAAAGGTTTGGAACCTTTCCTGAGGCTAGTTGTCTTTCTAGTTAAATCTGGCAACAAACACTTTATTAAAATCCTTACGTGTGAAGAACAATAAATTATTGTTATTATTGCTAGACAATAAAATAACCTATGGAACACATACATGCAAATCCTTATTTATATTCTTCAAAGCATATTGACCATGTACGTCCCTGAAAAGTTTCCATTTCTCTCCAGGTAATGGTTAAATAGCTTTCTGTTTCAGTATTTTATGTGGCTGGCTATTTCAAGCACTAAAAAATGCTTGGCATTGTACATTAGAATTATTTCTAAAAATTACCAAGACATTGTGAAGTGACAAAATATTCAAAATAAGGATGCCGTATATCTGCAGAGATAAGGAAAATCCCTAGTAAAATGTTGGGATAAAACTGGGAAAATACAACATAAAACTTATTTTGGTGAAAAATCCAAGTGTCTTTAAAATAAATGGCTACTGTTTTTAAATATTGTATTTTAAATCATATTCTAATACTCACTGAAAATTTAGGAGATAAAATTGCCTGACTTATAGCTAGAAAATTACATATAAAAAGAAATTGAGGAAATTGAGGAAAATGTATCAACTCAGACCTAATTTAACAACCACCTTTTTATAACATTCATTCATTTTTTAATGTAACACTCATTCTTGATGTGATATAAAAATATCACAGAATTGTATTTGACCTCTTTGTGACTAAGTTGGCTGTATGTGGTCTGATAAGAATTCTGAAGTTCCCTATTGTTCAAGCAATCCCTCATTATTCCCATGAGGATTACAATCTGTAATAGTAATTATAACATTGATGTAGTCAAACCCTATTTACATATAATATCAGCTTGGAGGGCACAAAAGCCGCTCCTAAACACAGAAACCCCTGAGGGTTGTACTCATTTGGTAGGGCTTTCCAAATAAAAAGACAGCTCCATAGACCTTGAGATTCCATTAGAAATTAGAAATTAGTATGTTGAGGTATATACACGGGTTGGTTCTGAGATTAGTCAAGATATAGATAGGGTCACCAAAATGGCCAGGAATGAATAAAGTAAAGAACCACCTGGGGGCACCTGGATGGCTCAGTGGGGTAACCATCCAGCTCTTGATTTGGCTCAGATCATGATCTTGCAGTTCATGAGATGGAGCACTGCATCGGGCTCTGTGCTGATGGTGTGGTGCCTGCTTGGGATTCTCACTCTCCCTCTCTATCTGCCCCTCCCCCACATGCATTTTCTCTCTCTCTCTCTCTCTCTCTCTCTCTCTCTCTCTCAAAATAAAGAAACACTAAAAAAATTAAAAAAAAAAAAAGAATCACCTGAAATATGGTGAACCATGGTCAAGCCCTTGATGTTTAAAATGTGGTCCTTGAACAGCAGGATCAACATCATCTGGGAGCTTATAAGAAATGGAAAATCTCGGGTCCCACCCTACACCTCTAGAATCAGACTCTGCCTTTTATTAAGATTCCAAGGTGATTCTTTGACACATTAACATTTGAGCAGCATTCAGTTGTATAAAATTAACCGTTAGGATTAAGGCCTAAAAGAAATCATGTTGAGGCCAGCATTACCCTCATACCAAAACCAGATAAAGACTCCACTGAAAAAGAGAACTATAGGCCAATATCCCTGATGAACATGGAAGGAAAATTTCTCAATAAAATTCTAGCAAACTAAATCCAACAATACATTCAAAGAATTATTCACCACGATCAAGTGGGATTTATTCCCAAGCTGCCAGGGTGGTTCAATATTTGCAAATCAATCAACATGATATACCGTATTAATAAAGGAAAGGATAAGAACCACATGATCCTTTTGACAGATGCAGAAAAAGCATTGGACCAAGTATAACATCCATTTGTGGTTAAAAAAAAAAAAAAAAAACTCAACAAAGTAGAGATTGAAGGAACATACCTCAAAATAATAAAGGCCATATACAAAAAAACCCACAGCTAATATCATCCTCAATGAGGAAAACTGAGAGATTTTCCTGTACAGTCAGGAATAAGACAGGGATGTCCACTCTGATCACAGCTTTTTTTAACAGTACTAGAAGTCCTAGCCACAGCAATCAGACAACAAAAAGAAATAAAAGTCATCCAAATCGGCAAGAAATCAAACTTTCACCATTTGCAGATGACATGATTCTCTATGTAGAAAACCCAAAAGACTGCACCAAAAAAATTGCGAGAACTGATACACAAATTCATTAAAGTCACGAGATAAAATCAACAGAAATTCATTGCTCCAAAAATGAAGGAGCTGAAAGATAAATCAAAGAATCGATTCCATTTACAATTGCACCAAAAACCATAAGATACCTGGGAATAAACCTAATCAAAGAAGTAAAAGATCTATACTCTGAATCGAACTACAAGACACTGATGGAAGAAATTAAAGATGACACAAAGAAGTGGAAAGATGTTCCATGCTCATGGATTGGAAAAACAAGTATTATTATTATTTTTTTTTAACATTTATTTATTTTTGAGACAGAGAGAGACAGAGCATGAACGGGGGAGGGTCAGAGAGAGAGGGAGACACAGAATCTGAAACAGGCTCCAGGCTCTGAGCTGTCAGCACAGAGCCCGACGCGGGGCTCGAACCCACGGACCGTGAAATCATGACCTGAGATGACGTCGGCCGCTTAACCGACTGGGCCACCCAGGCGCCCCTAAAACAAGTATTATTAAAATGTCTATACTACCCGAAGCAATCTATAGATTTAATGCAATCCCTATCAAAATAGCAACAGCATTTTTCACAGAGGCTGAACAAACAACCTGTACAAGACCCCAGCTAGCCCAAGAAACCTTGAAAAAGAATAGCAAGTCTAGACGCTTCACAATCCTGAACACGAAATTGTATCGCAAAGCTGTAGTGATCAAGATAGCTGGGAACGGTCACAAAAATAGACACAGAGATTAAGACGGCAGAATAGAAAACCGAGAAATGAACCCACAACTCTATGGTCAATAAATGTTTAACACAGCAGGAAAGAATATTCAACAGGAAAAATCCCTTCAACAAATGGGGCTGGGAAAACTGGACAGCAATGTGCAGTAAAATGAAAGTGGGCCACTTTCTTACACCATACACAAAAAATAAATTCAAAATCGATTAAAGACATAAATGTGAGACTTGAAACCATTAAAATCCTAGAGGATAACACTGGCAGTAACCTCTTTGACACTGGCCATATCAACTTTCTAGATATGTCTCCTGAAAGGGAAACAAAAGCAAAAATAAACTATTGGGACTTTAGTTTATAAGCTTTATAAAAAGCTTGTACGCAGAGAAGGAAACAATCAACAAAACTAAAAAGCAACCTATAGAATGGGAGAAAATATTTGAAAAATGACAGATCTGATAAAGGGTTAGTATCCAAAATATACAAAGAACTTAAAAATTCAATACGCCCCCCCCCCAAAGAAACCAAATAATCCCATTAAAAAATGGGTAGAAGACATGAATGGACATTTTTCCAAAGAAGACATAGAGATGGCCAACCGACACATGAAAAGATATTCAACATCACTCATCATCAGGGAAATGCAAATCAAAACTATAATGAAATTTCACCTCATGTCTGTCAGAATGGCTAAACTCATCAACAAAAGAAATGAGTGTTGGTAAGGTATTGTATGGAAGTGTTGAAACACTAAATTGTACACTTGAAACTAATATTACACTATATATTAAGTGGAATCTAAATTATTTAAAAATTAATTAAATAATTTGAAAATAACTTAAAAATTTCAACTTAAAAAAAAAAGGGAGGGGTGCCTGGGTGGCTCAGTCGGTTAAGCGTCCGACTTCAGCTCAGGTCACGATCTCGCGGTCCGTGAGTTCGAGCCCCGCGTCGGGCTCTGGGCTGACGGCTCAGAGCCTGGAGCCTGCTTCCGATTCTGTGTCTGCCTCTCTCTCTGCCCCTCCCCCGTTCATGCTCTGTCTCTCTCTCTGTCTCAAAAATAAATAAACGTTAAAAAAAAAAAAAAAAAAAGGAATCGTGTTGCATTTGAAAGACATTTTGAACCAAGTAAGAATCAATGGCTCTAACAAGGTATTTGTTTCAGTTACTGTTATGCTCCTGGTAAGGTTTGATAAGATCATTTGCTTAAACTTTCACTAATATCCCTCAGACGTTTATGCTGTGATAAAGTTGATGCTGATCAAGTTACTTTTCTTTCTCCATGAAATAGTTGTGGATAATGAAATTAAATATGTAATATAAATGCAGAAGAGAGTCTATCAATATTATCACGATCCTATATCCCTTCCATGTTCTGTGCTAAGAACATTTTTATTCATTCATTTACTTATTCAACTTATTTTACTGAACATGTAGTATATGTCTGGCACTGGGCTTGGCACTGGGAACACAGAGGAGGAATATCAGAATCATCTGCCATCCTCCGAATCATGTGCCATCCTTCTCTAAATGTTTAATATAAAAATAACAACCAACAGTTTTCTAGGATGAGGATTCTAATGGAAGGAAGGAAGCCTCTATTACCAGTCGGGTTATTTTTGTCTTGTAACATGCTAGGCCCTATATTTCTTTAACTGAGCAACTGGAGGGTACCTACAGTGTTTTCTCTCCCTTTGGTATACCAGGTTGTTAACTAGATGGCCTGATCCTCAGAGCAGAGGGGTCCCTTTTCATTCCTTCTAATGCTTAGCACAGCATCTGACTCCGTAAGTACCTTTGGTTGATGACCTGACCTGGCTTCTCTTGAAGAGGGTGTCAGAAACCTGCCTTTGGCATGAATCAAATTGACCACCCTGATATCAGACATTCTAGGGTAAGTAACCACTTGAACAGTAACTTCATGGCTAATGTCACTGTCTTGGCACAGTGTTTATGATTCCTTGTACCTAGATGGCAGTTACCGCTAACAAGAGAACAAGAGCAGCAGCAGTGGCTACCATTAATTGAGCAACTTGTGTGCAGTACTGTATTATTTTGAACATATGTTCTTTAATCTCCATAATAATCTTATATCCTTTTATATGATTTATGGTATAATGCACATTGTACAGAGTCTGTAAAACTTCCGCGTCATTGTTTACAACTGAGACTAAGAGTTTAAGTTATTTGCATATTGTCATAAAACTGCCAATGGGCAGTGTTATCATTTGATTCCAGCTTTGTCTGGCTCCCAACACCATTCCAGTTTACTACGCACATCAAAGTTAATACCAACAGGGATGATAACCACTTGTATTTTTATACAATTTTTTTTCAAAATTATTATATTGTATTGTATTGTAGTCAGCAGTAGGGAGAGAGAACCCATTTCCTTCAGAGGTACCAAGATTTTGAGAAAAACTGTTCCCCTTACTGAGCAGCTAATGTGTATTACGAGTATGTCAAGAAAAGGTGTCTATAAGCAAGGTTTCAACAACTTGTTTTCAAGGATAATGTTTTGTATCCATTTACTAAGGTTCATCTAACAAACAAATTCTGAGAACACATTTGCCAGATGTCGATCTGGGCACGAGGGACACTAGGACGAACAGATCCAATTCCTACGCTCAAGTTACTCACACTATTAGAGGAATGTCCTATGACCCACAAACTTTACAGTTTTTACTAGGTGGGTCTTATAGAAAGAATTCCCCGACACAACCCGCCGACGTAAGAATGTGAAACTGAGGAAAGAAGTCAGACCTGGGAATCATCACAGTACAGATAACTATTTAAAGTCTCGAGACAAGAGAAGATCATATAGGGAAGGAGGAGAGGTCGGGGTCTGAGCTCCGGATCACTGCTTTGAAAAAAGCAAAACAAAACAAAAGTGCTCAGTGCAGTGGTTAATAATAAGGCATTCGGTATTAGAGACACTAGCATTTGAAACACATCTCAGCCAGCAGGTAACCTGAGCTAGTTACAGAAGCTTTAAGAACCTCCACTTTCTCATATGTAAATTAAGATTAAAGTACCCACCTTCCATGGAGGGTGCCAGCAGTAAAAAGGGTAATGTACACAAAGTCCCGGGCTTGTAACAGCAGGTTATAGAGTATATTGTTAGAAGCATAGACAACTGGGATGGAAACAGAACTCTGCTACCAACTAAGACTGTGACATTTGGCAAGCTCTCTCTCTCTGTGCTTCCCTTTCCTCTCTACAATATGGGGAAAATAATGATACATGCCAGTTTTCATGAAGATGGAATTAATTCCCAAAAACCATTTAGAACGGTAACCAGCAAGTAATAAGAGCCATGCAAGGGTTAGTACTATTAGTTAACAAGAGCTGTTATTATCTGCTCAAGAGGTCACATTTCTATCTGCAAGGGTTTCTGCAACAAAGAAACATACTGGGGAAAAACCCACAAGGGAAATCAAACGGAGCTAACTAAGCAAGCTCCTCCCTTGAAGCAGAAACAAATGGGTGCTGGAAAGCTTAGGAAACTTTAATCGGACTCAAAAAGGAAGAGCAAATCAAGCAAAATTCAATAAGGCGAAGTTCTGCCAGGATAAGCTGAGTCTCAGAGAGAACATGCTTTAGAGGGCACTGAACAAAAGAAATTGAGTTTTGGGCACTGAGCCACAGTTTGAGTGATTCAGCACAGAAGCAGGCCCTGATGTCAGAGGTTTACATTATTAGAGCGAAAGATTTTACTTTAAAAAAGTCATCTCTATCCATTATCCATAGATTATACTCGGTTTAATTCTAACCTAATAAGTGATGGGCATTCACTCCCTAATTTCCCCCCTAATTTCCCTGAGTAATTACTCTAAGTGAACTGCCTTTTCTATAAATACTTATCATTCAGGGAGTCTGCTGTTTTCTCTGTGGCTTACCAACATTTTGAGGGGTCAGTGCGTCTATGGCAGT
Organism: Lynx canadensis; assembly: GCF_007474595.2. Classification (NCBI taxonomy): domain Eukaryota; kingdom Metazoa; phylum Chordata; class Mammalia; order Carnivora; family Felidae; genus Lynx; species Lynx canadensis. The sequence goes on along the minus strand of NC_044311.2, from coordinate 19,657,544 downwards.
CACTCAAAGGGAAAATGTGAAAAACACCTGAAGATTAATGGATTAGGAAATTTTGAGCCCAAACTCCATTTGGCATTGCACATATATCAGCTCACAGAAGAGCATAAAAGAAAATAAGAACCCAGCTCCTACTCACATAAAGGTCTTATCGAGCCTAAGATTATAAAAATGGAAAGGTTTTCTGTTGTTTTTTGCCTACGTGCATACCTTTCTCCCACGGCATTATTTCAACAAACGTATTCCCTTTCTGTTCCTTGCCACCTGGAAAATTACCACTCATCCTTCAATACCCAAACGTCACCTACTGGATTATGCTTTTCACTCTCCCAAAACTGAAACGGTTGTATTCTTTTCTAGGCTGGCTTCAGAATCCATACTTTCTCTATTACTACACATAATGCCACGTTGTGATTGCTTACCTGGAAGTTCCTACTACTGAGTCATAATTTCCTTCAGAACACCAAGAGGGTCTCATTGTTTATCTTTGGTGCCTGTTAGGACACTCATGTGGCCTGCCAAACCTGTAATCATGGATCAAGAGAAGCGGTGTTCTTGCTTTCCGTTGGAATTCACCCAGGGCCACAGAGAGTAGACGGGATTCATCAGGTTAAAAAGTTTGGCTTTGATCAGAATCTACAGACTATAAAAGAGCCTTCAGCACCACACTGGCCCACTGCTCCTGCAAAAGCACCAGTTTCTCTTAAAAACGTCTCAAGTCCCTCTTCTCTGATCCAGGGTGTATGGTTCCAAGGTGTGGAAAAACTTTGCCTCTGTTTCCCCCGGTGTCAAACTATCCATTATCACTCTCATCTGTTTTACTAACTCTCCTCTTCTTTCCAGTCATTTCTCAATTCAGTACGTGTTTGTAGAATGTAAAAATAATCAGAAGAACTTAGGAAAGCTTAAGGCCCATACCATATTGAGCCTACGTAGTTACAAGACTATCTCTGTGACTCTTCTCCTGAAATATTCTTTATAGTTAGGGAACAAAGAAAGTGAAAGGAGAAAGGAAAAAGCAGGGTAATACTTACAACACTCTAGTCTAGAAAATATTAAGTTTCTGAAACAAGAGAAACGAGCATCTCTGTCTCGAAATCAACATCCTTCTTCCCCCATGAAGTCACAACCCAGACAAGCTATTTCCCTTTGCCTTGCTCTACCCCTAGAAGAGAGTTCTTTTGTATGCTGGTCACATCTGTCCATACAATAAGGTTATGGGACAAAAAAATTGAACGATAAACTGAAGGATTAATGTGGATAAAATCTAACATGTAATATTCCAAAAGTCTAAAAAAAAACCCTCAAGTCAGAAACAGTGTCTGTTGCATTCCATAGCTATTGAAGAAGGATATTTTATTTTTCCCTTATAGGTCTAGATTTATATTGGATCCTTTAAAGTCTTTTTTAATACTGACTTAAGTAGCCTTTCAAAAAAGTCCAAATTCTTTCTTTTTTTTAATTTATTTGAGAGAAAGAAAGAAAACAGGGAGGGGCAGAAGAGAGAGGAAGAGAGAATCCCAAGAAGGCTCTGCACTGGTCAGCACAGAACCCAATGCAGGCCTTGAACTTACGAATTGTGAGATCATGACCTGAGCCGAAATCAAGAGTCAGATGCTTAACCAAATGAGCCACCCAGGCGCACCTCAAAAAAGTCTAAACTCTTTATCCTTCTCTTTTTCACAGTGCCAGTGATGAGAATGAGCATTTTTTTTTTTTACTCAATTCATACAGTTTTGTTAGCATGGTAAGTCGGCTATAGGCACACAAATCACTCACTTGACAGAATTTGGTAATTTTTTAAGTGAAAACCAGTTAACAAGTCTTGGTTTGGATCACATAGCACCAAATAACTTTTAATGGGTTGAACATTTTACTTTTAACGTTTAACATGATGCTTATTTTTTCAACTAGCTGTCTTGTTGCCACTGACATACAGCCCTTTTCAAGATCAACCTGCTAGACAAGCATTTGACTATATTTAGTTCTATTTGTAAAATAGACTTTTTTTTAGGAAGTCAACAACAGCACGCTCAAGAAGTCAACTTACTGGTTTGGGGCATTACTACAGAATTGGGAACTACCATCCCAGAGGTAAGGAAAAGCCAATTATATAACATGAGAATTCCACAGTAGCCAAAATCTGGGGCAGATTTGTAGATGGTCTTATCACCTGATGGCTCCACACACTGATTTACACCCTTATTCACTACTGAGAGGTCCTATGGCACAACAATGAGAAATTTAATGCATTTCCCAACCTTAGTTTAACTACAAAGATCTGGTGTTCCAAAATAGCTGGACATGTCTGACAAACTGAGGAGTCTGACCAGCTGAAAACCAGCTTTCATGAGGGACTGAGGTGGCTTCTAGATCTGAACTTGTTATGGAGAGGAAAGAATGGGACCCAGTAAGCTGGATGGACTCAGTTGTATGGCCTTATTATTCTTCAGCAAAGAGGAGAAATTCTGATCAGGTCATAATTTCTGGGGAAGACATTTGTCCTCTAGCCCCCTTTCATGTACACCTATCTGAATGCATGTGGAAGGAAAGCAAGCGGGAAGGAGGAAGCAGTAGGTGAAAGTTCTAAGAAGTTATCCACTTAAAACTCCATAAAACACTGGGACAGAAACAGATCTGCCTTGGTATTCCCTTTAAAGAGTAAACCACCAGAAAACCAGAAGAGGACCCCTCCCCTCACTGACCACAGCACTCCATGCTCCAAACAATCTGAACTCCCATGAGAAAACAGGCAGCACCTGAAAAGGAGGGCGGACTGCACAGGGAGCCTGAAAGGCAACAACAGCATGCTCAAGAAGACTACGCTTTCCCAGGACAACTCTCTGTGTCATTGTATCTGCACTCGGCACCTTGCAGGCGGAGTGACTTCTTTATGGATTAGGTTTCTAGTACTGGTTTTGTTGTTGTTGTTGACTTTCGTGTTTATTTTTTAATATGAACTTTATTGTTCAAATTGGTTTCCATACAACACCCAGTGCTCATCCCAACAGGTGCCCTCCTCAATGCCCATCACCCACCATCCCCCCTCACTCCCACCCCCCATCAACCTTCAGATTGTTCTCAGTTTTTTATTTATTTATTTTTTAAAATTTTATTATTTTTTAAGATATGAAATTTATTGTCAAATTGGTTTCCATACAACACCCAGTGCTCATCCCAAAAGATGCCCTCTTCAATGAACATTACCTACCCTACCCTCTCTCCCACCCCCCATCAACCCTCAGTTTGTTCTCAGTTTTTAAGAGTCTCTTATGCTTTGGCTTTCTCCCACGCTAACTTTTTTCTTTCCTTCCCCTCCCCTATAAGATTCTGTTAAGTTTCTCAGGATCCACATAAGAGTGAACACATATGGTATCTGTCTTTCTCTGTATGGCTTATTTCACTTAGCATCACACTCTCCAGTTCCATCCATGTTGCTACAAAAGGCCATATTTCATTTTTTCTCATTGCCACGTAGTACTCCATTGTGTATATAAACCACAACTTCTTATCCATTCATCAGTTGATGGATATTTAGGCTCTTTCCATAATTTGGCTATTGTTGAGAGTGCTGCTATAAACATTGGGGTACAAGTGCCCCTATGCATCAGTACTCCTGTATCACTTGGGTAAATTCCTAGCAGTGCTACTGCTGGGTCATAGGGTAGGTCTATTTTTAATTTTTTGAGGAAACTCCACACTGTTTTCCAGAGTGGCTGCACCAGTTGGCATTCCCACCAACAGTGCAAGAGGGTTCCCGTTTCTCCACATCCTCGCCAGCATCTATAGTCTCCTGATTTGTTCATTTTGGCCACTCTGACTGGCGTGAGGTGATATCTGAGTGTGGTTTTGATTTGTATTTCCCTGATGAGGAGCGACGTTGAGCATCTTCTCATGTGCCTGTTGGCCATCTGGATGTCTTCTTTAGAGAAGTGTCTATTCATGTTTTCTACCCACTTCTTCACTGGATTATTTGTTTTTCGGGTGTGGAGTTTGGTGAGCTCTTTACAGATTTTGGATACTAGCCCTTTGTCTGATATGTCATTTGCAAATATCTTTTCCCATTCTGTCGGTTGCCTTTTAGTTTTGTTGATTGTTTCCTTTGCTGTGCAGAAGCTTTTTATCTTCATGAGGTCCCAGTAGTTCATTTTTGCTTTTAATTCCCTTGCCTTTGGGGATGTGTCCAAGTAAGAAATTGCTGCGGCTGAGTTCAGAGAGGTCTTTTCCTGCTTTCTCTTCTAGGGTTTTGATGGTTTCCTGTCTCACATTCAGGTCCTTTATCCATTTTGAGTTTATTTTTGTGAGTGGTGTAAGAAAGTAGTCTAGTTTCAATCTTCTGCATGTTGCTGTCCAGTTCTCCCAGCACCATTTGTTAAAGAGGCTGTCTTTTTTCCATTGGATGTTCTTTCCTGCTTTGTCAAAGATTAGTTGACAATATGTTTGTGGGTCTAGTTCTGGGGTTTCTATTCTATTCCATTGATCTATGTGTCTGTTTTTGTGCCAATACCATGCTGTCTTGATGACGACAGCTTTGTAGTAGAGGCTAAAGTCTGGGATTGTGATGCCTCCTGCTTTGGTCTTCTTCTTCAAAATTCCTTTGGCTATTCGGGGCCTTTTGTGGTTCCATATGAATTTTAGGATTGCTTGTTCTAGCTTCGAGAAGAATGCTGGTGCAATTTTGATTGGGATTGCATTGAATGTATAGATACTTTGGGAAGTATTGACGTTTTAACAATATTTATTCTTCCAACCCATGAGCACGGAATGTTTTTCCATTTCTTTATATCTTCTTCAATTTCCTTCATAAGCTTTTTACAGTTTTCAGCATACAGATCTTGTACATCTTTGGTTAGATTTATTCCTAGGTATTTTATGCTTCTTGGTGCAATTGTGAATGGGATCAGTTTCTTTGTCTTTCTGTTGCTTCATTATTAGTGTATAAGAATGCAACTGATTTCTGTACATTGATATCCTGTGACTTTGCTGAATTCATGTATCAGTTCTAGTAGACTTTTGGTGGAGTCTATCGGATTTTCCATGTATAATATCATGTCATCTGCAAAAAGTGAAAGCTTGACTTCATCATTGCTAATTTTGATGCCTCTGATTTCCTTTTGTTGTCTGATTGCTGATGCTAGAACTTCCAACACTATGTTATACAACAGCCGTGAGAGTGGACATCCCTGTCCTGTTCCTGATCTCAGGGGGAAAGCTCTCAGTTTTTCCCCATTGAGGATGATATTAGCTGTGGGCTTTTCATAAAGGGCTTTGATGATGTTTAAGTATGTTCCTTCTATCCCGACTTTCTCGAGGGTTTTTATTAAGAAAGGATGCTGAATTTTGTCAAATGCTTTTTCTGCATCGATTGACAGGATCATATGGTTCTTATCTTTTATTAATGTGATGTATCACATTGATTGATTTGCAAATGTTGAACCAGCCCTGCATCCCAGGAATGAATCCCACTTGATCATGGTGAATAATTCTTTTTATAAGCTGTTGAATTCTATTTGCTAGTATCTTATTGAGAATTTTTGCATCCATATTCATCAGGGATATTGGCCTGTAGTTCTCTTTTTTTAATGGGTCTTTGTCTGGTTTAGGAATCAAAGTAATACTGGCCTCATAGAATGAGTCTGGAAGTTTTCCTTCCCTTTCTATTTTTTGGAATAGCTTGAGAAGGATAGGTATTATCTCTGCTTTAAATGTCTGGTAGAATTCCCCAGGGAAGCCATCTGGTCCTGGACTCATTTGTTGGGAGATTTTTGATAACTTATTCAATTTCTTCGCTGGTTATGAGTCTATTCAAGCTTTCTATTCCTCCTGTTTGACTTTTGGAAGTGTGAGGGTGTTTAGGAATTTGTCCATTTCTTCCAGGCTGTCCAGTTTGTTGGCATATAATTTTTCATAGTATTCCCTGATAATTGCTTGCATCTCTGAGGGATTGGTTGTAATAATTCCATTTTCATTCATGATTTTATCTATTTGGGTCATCTCCCTTTTCTTTTTGAGAAGCCTGGCTAGAGGTTTATCAACTTTGTTTATTTTTTCAAAAAACCAACTCTTGGTTTCATTGATCTGCTCTACAGTTGTTTTAGATCCTATATTGTTTATTTCTGCTCTGATCTTTATTATTTATCTTCTGCTGCTGGGTTTGGGGTATCTTTGCTGTTCTGCTTCTATTTCCTTTAGGTGTGCTGTTAGATTTTGTATTTGGGATTTTTCTTGTTTCTTGAGATAGGCGTGGATTGCAATGTATTTTCCTCTCAGGACTGCCTTCGTTGCATCCTAAAGCGTTTGGATTGTTGTATTTTCGTTTGTTTCCATATATTTTTAAATTTCTTCTCTAATTGCCTGGTTGACCCATTCATTCTTTAGTAGGGTGTTCTTTAAACTCCATGCTTTTGGAGGTTTTCCAGACTTTTTCCTGTGGTTGATTTCAAGCTTCCTAGTATTGTGGTCCAAAAGTATGCATATTATGATCTCAATTCTTGTATACTTATAAAGGGCTGTTTTGTGACCACTCTGTCTTGGAGAATGTTCCATGTACACTCGAGAAGAAAGTATATTCTGTTGCTTTGGGATGCAGAGTTCTAACTTTATCTGTCAAGTCCATCTGATCCAATGTATCATTCAGGGCCCTTGTTTCTTTATTGACCATGTGTCTAGATGATCTATCCCTTTCTGTAAGTGGAGTGTTAAAGTCCCCTGCAATTACCACATTCTTATCAATAAGGTTGCTTGTGTTTGTGAGTAATTGTTTTATATATTTGGGGGCTCCTGTATTCGGTGCATAGACATTTATAATTGTTAGTTCTTCTTGATGGATAGACCCTGTAATTATTATATAATGCCCTTCTTCCTCTGTTACAGCCTTTAATTTAAAATCTAGTTTGTCTGATATAAGTATGGCTACTCCAGTTTTCTTTTGACTTCCAGTAGCATGATAAATAGTTCTCCATCCCCTCACTTTCAATCTGAAAGTGTCCTCAGGTCTAAAATGAGTCTCTTGCTGAGAACAAACTGAGGGTTGATGGGGGGTGGGAGGGCAGGTGATGGGCATTGAAGAGGGTACCTGTTGGGATGAGCACTGGGTGTTGTATGGAAACCAATTTGACAATAAATTTCACATATTAAAAAAAATAAAAAAAATAAAATGAGTCTCTTGTAGACAGCAAATAGATGGGTCTTGTTTTTTTATCCATTCTGATACCCTATGTCTTTTGGTTGGCGCATTTAGTCCATTTACGTTCAGTGTTATTATAGAAAGATATGGGTTTAGAGTCATTGTGATGTCTGTAGGTTTCATGCTTGTAGTGATGTCTCTGGTACCTTGTCTCACAGGATCCCCCTTAGGATCTCTTGTAGGGCTGGATTAGTGGTGATGAATTCCTTCAGTTTTTGTTTGTTTGGGAAGACCTTTACCTCTCCTTCTATTCTAAATGACAGATTTGCTGGATAGAGGATTCTCGGTTGCATATTTTTTCTGTTCATCACATGGAAGATTTCCTGCCATTCCTTTCTGGCCTGCCAAGGTTCAGTAGAGAGGTCCGTCACTAGTCTTATCGGTCTCCCTTTATATGTTAGAGCACGTTTATCCCTAGCTGCTTTCAGAATTTTCTCTTTATCCTTGTATTTTGCCAGTTTCACTATGATATGTGATGCAGAAGATTGATTCAAGTTAAGTCTGAAGGGAGTTCTCTGTGTCTCTTGGATTTCAATGCCTTTTTCCTTTCCCAGATCAGGGAAGTTCTCAGCTATGATTTCTTCAAGTACACCTTCAGCACCTTTCCCTCTCTCTTCCTCCTCTGGAATACCAATTATTCGTAGATTATTTCTCTTTAGTGCATCACTTAGTTCTCTAATTTTCCCCTAATACTTATGGATTTTTTTTAACTTTTTCTCAGCTTCTTCTTTTTCCATAATTTTATCTTCCAGTTCACCTATTCTCTCCTCTGCCTCTTCAATCCAAGATGTGGTCACCTCCATTTTATTTTGCATCTCATTAATAGCATTTTTTAGCTCCTCCTGGGTGTTCCTTAGTCCCTTGATCTCTGTAGCAATAGATTCTCTGCTGTCCTTTATACTGTTTTCAAGCCCAGTGATTAATTTTACTATTGTTCTAAATTCACTTTCTGTTATATTGTTTAAATCGTTTTTCCTCAATTCGTTAGCTGTCGTTATTTCCTGGAGGTTTTTTTGAGGGGAATTCTTCTGTTTAGTCATTTTGGATAGTCCCTGGAGTGGTGCGGGACTGCGGGCACTTCCCCTGTACTGTCTTGAATAACTTGTGTTGATGGGCGGGGCTGCAGTCAGACCTGATGTCTGCCCCCAGCCCACCGCTGGGGCCACAGTCAGACTGGGGTGTACCTTCTCTTTCCCTCTCTAGGGGCGGGATTCACTGTTGGGTGGCGTGGCCCGTCTGGGCTACTTGCACAGTGCCAGGCTTGTGGTGCAGGGGATCTGGCGTATTAGCTGGGGTGGGAAGGCAAGGTGCACGGCGGGGGGGGGGGGGGGGGGGGGGGGCCCTGCGGCACCGGGAGGGAGTCAGACCCACCGCTGGAGGGATGGATCCGCAGAAGCACAGTGTTGGGTGTTTGTGCGGTGCAAGCAAGTTCCGTGGCAGGAACTGGTTCCCTTTGGGATTTTGGCTGGGGGATGGGCGAGGGAGATGGCGCTGGCGAGCGCTTTTGTTCCCCACCAAGCTGAGCTCTGTTGTCCAGGGCTCAACAACTCTCCCTCCCGTTGTCCTCCAGCCCTCCCGTTCTCCGAGCAGATCTGTTAACTTATAACCTTCCAGATGTTAAGTCCCGCTTACTGTCGAAACATACTCCATCCAGCCCCTCCGCTTTTGCAAGCCAGACTCGGGGGCTCTGCTTGGCCGGCGGGCTGCCCCTCCGCCCTGGCTCCCTCCCGTCAGTCCGTGGAGGGCGCACCGCCTCGCCGCCCTTCCTACCCTCTTCCATGGGCCTCTCGTCTGTGCTTGGCTCCAGAGAATCCGTTCTGCTAGTCTTCTGGCGATTCTCTGGGTTATTTAGGCAGGTGTGGGTGGAATCTAAGTGATCCACAGGACGCGGTGAGCCCAGTGTCCTCCTACGCCGCCATCTTCCCAGAAACCCTCCCTGTTCTCAGTTTTTAAGAGTCTCTTATGGTTTGCCTCCCTCCCTCTCTCTTTCCCCCCCTTCGCCTCCCCCATGGTCTTCTGTTAAGTTTCTCAGGATCCACATAAGAGTGAAACCATATGGTATCTGTCTTTCTCTGTATGGCTTATTTCACTTAGCATCACACTCTCCAGTTCCATCCACGTTGCTACAAAGGGCCATATTTCATTCTTTCTCATTGCCACGTAGTACTCCATTGTGTATATAAACCACATCTTCTTATCCATTCATCAGTTGATGGACATTCAGGCTCTTTCCATAATTTGGCTACTGTTGAAAGTGCTGCTATAAACATTTGGGTGCAAGTGCCCCTATGCATCAGCACTCCTGTATCCCTTGGGTAAATTCCTAGCAGTGCTATTGCTGGGTCATAGGGTAGATCGATTTTTAATTTTTTGAGGAACCTCCACACTGTTTTCCAGAGCAGCTGCACCAGTTTACATTCCCAACTAGCACTGGTTTTGTAGATGTTGTATTAATTATGCCAATTCTCTATTCACATTTATTGGACTTTTTTCTTCTTCTCTGGGTTCTTGTGGTTATTCCTATACATGAAATCTATTGTTTTTTTTAACCGTATTTACTTATTTTGTCTCAGGTAAAGAAAAAGGTTCTTGTGAAGAAATTCATCTCTTGGGGGAAGTCACAAATTACTACATGTGCTATAATTCCAATTCATATCAATTATCTAGAATAAACAGATCAATAGAGAAAGATGTTGTGAGGGACTAGGGAGGAAATGGGGAGTGAATGCTAACAGGAACAAGGTTCCTTTTTGTGGGTGTTGAAAATATTCTAAATTTAGATTATGATGATGGTCGCACAATTTTGTTAAGCACACTAAAAGAAAACCACTGAATTGTACACTAAATAGGTGAATTTTATGGTAGGTAAATTGTATCTCAATAAAACTTTAAAAATACATTCTTCCAAGCAAGTTAATAAAACTACATTAAAAATGTTTCAATATTGCCAGAATTATATTTTCTGTTTTTGGAAAAAATCACATTTCTCAAAAATATTAAAAATGCATAGTGTCACTGGGGAAAATGTTTAAAATACTAAAACACAGTGCCAAAGTGATTTTGGAAATGCACATATTTAACCAAACATTTCCTTTTTATAATTCATATAAATTATCCTATTAAACTTATAGGATATAATGTAAAATAAATAAAATTTTCTCTAGTGGCAAGTTTATCATACACAATTATGATTTCGAATTTTAGAAAAGGAGTTAGAATTGCCCTAATACAGTAGCTACTTGGTACATGTGATACTTGTATTTACATCTAAAGTTAATTCATATTAAATGTATCAGTTCCTCAATCCCATTAGCCATGTATCAAGTGCTCAGTAGCCACATGTGGCCAGTAGCTACAATATTAGACAGTAGAGATAACAGAGCATTTCCATCATCACATAAAGCTCTACTGGACAGCACTGTTCTAGAAATTCACTTTCAGTCTTGGGGGTTACAGAAGATAATTCCACTTTTGGACTCATTCTTGAATATCAGAGGGACTTTCCAAAATAACCAGTGAATTCCATCACACGTATAAAATGCTTTGATCACTAGAGAAAAGTAGCAAAATTTAGGTTTAATCCATTCTTCTGACTTTCCTAATTGTTCCTGATCAAGTTATTCCCAGAGGCTGTCTTGCCCTTTGACAGACACAAACAATGTATCATGTTCAGAGCAGAAAGCCCATTGCCTAATTACTTCAAGATTGGTTGAGGGAAATCTCTACACAGGCCTCAACTCCCATGTCAACCTGCCTTTCATGATTCATGACACTGTGTCTATAGCTCAGTTTTGTTTCATGATGTTATCATTGGTCCTTCTAAGCCATAAATATAAAAAACAGAGTTTACTCGGTTATGAATGCTTCTTCCTTATATATGAGTTAATATTTCAGAATACTTACAACAATGATTTTTTCGTAGTGAGACTCCATGTAAGACAGATAGACAGATAGATATCCTTCACTTTTCCTTGTGAATGACTATGCTGTGGAATACTGTGATCCTGTCCCAGAGAGTTTTCCAGCAGTCCCTTTTATGTCTTGCCCCAATGGGGCAGGATCAAGGGTATTGATATTTCTTATAGAGGTCTAAGTTGATACATTTCCTAGCAACCCTTCCTCTCCACCCCAACCTCACAGGGCTACATTTTATCTTATGATTGAACAATTACCATGAACTAGATCTCTCTGTTTTTTATATACTTATGAAAAATCAGAATCATTATGAATAAAGTTACTATATTACTCTATCCCATCATCAACTGATGATCAGATACAACTATTCAGCTGACAACATTTTTCTCCCGGCAAAAATTCTTAGGAAAACATTCAGTAACTCAAGATATTATCACCAAGACTGTAAAAATAACCTCAAATGAAAACTTTCTACAATAAGCTATTTAAATCCAATTAGACTAAACATTACCAGCTACATCAGGGCGTTAATAATGAAGCACTTCATAGATAACATGAAGCTTTGAAGTCCCTAAAGCCAATTGCCAAAATTAACTTAGACATCCTATCTTTGCCAGAAAGTAACAGCAGCATTTCAGATCATTTTGCATTTCTAACTTCTTACAAAAATGAATTATTTCTTCCAAAGTACATTTTAAACTAGAAATCATCCACAATATTTAATAGTAAATTCTATTATTATTCTAGTGATGTTATCATGAATTGTACACATTGGATCAGAAATTTCTTTATATGTATTTAATTTTTGATTATTTCTTTGAGAGTACCTACAAACTAAATCTACCAAAAAGAAAAAAAGTAAACTGAGAGTGTAAGCCCCATAGATAATTTTCTTTGTAGCTGAATCACAAAACTTTTCTAGTTACAGTCCTCCAACTAGCTTTTTGTACATTGACCAGAGGGGCCTTCCAAATTATGCTTTAATTTAAAGCAGATGACATACGTTGAGGCAGCACATTATTAAGGTCTTTGGGTTGACTCACCAACTGGCTTAAAATTACAATTTAAATGTGTTTATTATAACCACAAAATAATGTGGTATTAATAAACCAGTTTATCCATCCTTCTGTAACGCTAAGCACAAAGAATGTAATCAGTACTTCTAAAGACTTCTAAAGTTAAACTGAAATTGTAAATAGAGAAACTAAGTAAAAGGCAAAGAATAACTTTGGAGCATTGTCTGTTCCTATAGTTAGGTTTGGAAACAAGTGGGTTTAGTTTTGCTGAGTCCATTTAAGTAAGTCCTGGAGTAACTCTGATCATACTTTTGTGAGCTGAGAGGTGAAGGGAAATAAAAACCCACTCGGAGGGGAGAAGGTAACTTCAGAAGCAGAAATGGGCAGCAACCCAGGCAAGTAAGACAGGAGATTTGCTCAAGAGTCACTCACTGGGCGGCCTCCTCAGAAAAAGCACTGCTCCCTCTGGATTGATTAGGTTCACTCTGTTTCAGAGGTTACGGGCCATTTCTTTAAAACAGAGCAGAGATCCAAGCGTTGTTGCAGAGATGTGCCCATTTGACAAGGAAAATAAAAATGTGCAGTTTAATAGAGAACACCCCGCACAGTCACCCAAGCCAGCAAATACTTATGACTATGAGGTAAATAATCACATCCTAAGGATGATATTCCCTTTACCTTCTACGCACTTAACATGTTTCTAAAGATCCTAAAACATAGGATTAAAGAATACCTTCATATATAATTACATGAAAAAGGTCTTACTATGTAAAGTGAAAAGAGCAGATTAAAAGACTTTTTATATATACTCCTATATTTTTAAATGAGCTATGTATGTTTCTTTTAAAAATCAGCATAGGGGCGCCTGGGTGGCGCAGTCGGTTAAGCGTCCGACTTCAGCCAGGTCACGATCTCGCGGTCCGTGAGTTCGAGCCCCGCGTCGGGCTCTGGGCCGATGGCTCAGAGCCTGGAGCCTGTTTCCGATTCTGTGTCTCCCTCTCTCTCTGCCCCTCCCCCATTCATGCTCTGTCTCTCTCTGTCCCAAAAATAAAAATAAACGTTGAAAAAAAAAATTTAAAAAAAAAAATCAGCATATAAGAGTGGTAGAATATGTGAGAATATGGATAATTATCTTTTTATATAATCAACATATAAGCCCTTGATGATCTTAAGAAAAGCAATACGTGTTACTTTTCTGTGGCACTTCAATTCTTAGCTCATTGATAAATTGCTTTCTCAGAAAAAGGGCAGGAGTTAAGAAGCTTTGATTCTTCTCTAGCTCACAGAATAATATATTTCCCAGAAAACCCTGAGCATGAACACTCCACGAAGACTATCATTTTATGGGGAAAAAAGGTACAGATATTGACATATACATAGACACAGTCAAAAAATAATGTGATGGCTATTTTTAACAGGTTGAGAGAGGTAGTGGACAGAGTGGGGGAAAAAAGGAGGATTAAACTCATAAATTAACTCATTGAATTAATAAATTGATTACTGAACTTTCTAGAAGAACTTTATACATTAAGCCTCAATCCTTTCAAAAGAATGATTGGTTATCAATGGCTTTCTTTTCCTTTATTATTTTTTTAAGGTTTATTTATTTTGAGAGAGAGAGAGAGAGAGAGGGAGCAGGGAGGGGCAGAGAGAGAGGGAGTGAGAGAGAAGCCCAAGCAGGTTCCAAGCTGTCAGCATAGAGCCCCACACAGGCCTCGATGTTGAACCACAAGATCATGACCTGAACCCAAATCAAGGGTTGGATGCTTAACCAACTGAGCCACCCAGGCGTTCCCCTTTATAATTTTTAAATTAAAAAATTATTTTAGAAAAGGCAAAGTGTAGGGAATAATAAAACCTATACCTACCAATCTATCAGACACACATAGCTGACAAACGTAAATATGAATTAACCCTATTTTGAAATAATTTTTATTGAGGCATAGTATACTTACAGAAAAGAATGCTAATCAAAAACATATAGCTAAATGACATCCCATAAAATGAACATACCCATGTAACCACCACCAACCTCAAGAAATTAAACACTATCAGCACCCAGAAGCATGCCCTGGGTGCATACTCCTCATTCCTTCACCATGGCAACCTCTATCCTGATTCCTAATTATTATAGAAGGTTTCTGAATAATATTTAAATTTTATATAAATGGAATCACACATTTTGGATCTGGATTATTTTCCTCAAAATTGCACCTATGGGGGACATATATTTGTGCATGATGCTCAAAGTCAATAACCACTTTTTCGTATGGAAGTGATATTAAACCTGCTGTAAAAATTGTTCTTTTCCGGCTGTTCATGTTGCCATTTTTCCATACACAAATTGTCCATGATTGAGAACGTCTGTTTCTGTACTTTATAATCCCTGCTATTGTTCTTTTGATCTATCCTTTTGCCAATACGATTCTCTTAATTATTATACTTTTGTAATAAGACTTAATGATAGAAAAAAAATCAGCCGACTTTTTCGTTTCCTTTAAGATTATCTTGGGTATCTTGGCCCTTTGAATTTCCCAACAAATATTAGGATCAACTCTGTTAATTTCCATTAAAAACTCTTGAATTTTGATTGATACTGCATTTTATCTTTAGACACTTTGGGAGAAGAATAGGTATCTTTACAACATATATTGAGTATTTCAAATCATGAACAAGGTATATTTCTCAATTTACTTGCCTCCTTTGTTTTTTTCTGTTATGTTCTTATAGTTTACATATAGGGTTCTTAAGCATGTCTTGTTAGACTTACTTTTAAGCATTTGATGTTTAACACTACCTTATATTTTTAAAATTTAATTTTCCAGTTGCTTGCTGACAGTATATAGAAATAGTATTGCTTTCTCAAAGATTTTATATTGTATCCAGAAAACTTACTTAATTCGGTTAGTAATTATAACATTTTATCTGTAGATTCTTTTGGATTTTCTAGATACACAATTATATTTTCTACAAATAACAATATCCTTTCTTCCACTACAGTTCTTGCAAGTTTTATTTATTTCTTTTTTTTTAATTTTTTTTTTCAACGTTTATTTTATTTTTGGGACAGAGAGAGACAGAGCATGAACGGGGGAGGGGCAGAGAGAGAGGGAGACACAGAATCGGAAACAGGCTCCAGGCTCTGAGCCATCAGCCCAGAGCCTGATGCGGGGCTCGAACTCACGGACCGCGAGATCGTGACCTGGCTGAAGTCGGACGCTTAACCGACTGCGCCACCCAGGCGCCCCGAGTTTTATTTATTTCTAATGACAAATTATGCTGAATAGGATTCCTAGTACAACATTCAATAAAAATAATCATATCAAATATTCTCATTTCTAATATCAGGGGAGAAAGCTTTAAAACTTTACTATTAAGTATGACAACTGCTTTAAAATTTTAGAGATGTGATTTATTAGACTAAGAATGTTATCTTTCTGGTACTAAAATTTTTATGAAACAATCAGTGGCTGCTGAATTTTATCAAATGCTTTTCCTACATCTACTGAAATGGTTATATAATTTGCCTTCCTTTTCTGTCCATGTGGATTACATCGATTCCTTCTCAAATAAACTACTACTATATTTCTAGCATAAGCCAAATAGATCATGACATATTAGCCTTTTTATCTAACACCAGACTTGTATTGCTACCATTCTTGTTTAGAATTCTTGCATCTCTGTAGATGAGAAAGATTGGCTGTAGTATTTCTTTCATGAAATTTCCTCAACAATGTTTCATGATGATGTTTTCCTGGTCTCAAAAAAAATGAGTTAGGAAATGGATTCATCTTTCATTCTCAGGAAGAGTTGTGATAATTCTCCCTTAAATATTTGGAAAAATTCACAAACGAAGCCATCTACGCCTAGGATTTTCTTTGTAGGAGGTTTCGAATAACAATTTTTTAATTGCTACAAGACAATTCAGATTTCCTGTATTTCTTCTTGAGTTAGTTTTAGTGAGTTCCGTTTTTCTAAGAATTTGTCCCAAACTTATCAACATATTTATAATATCATTTATTTGTGCCTTCTTTCTTGATCAGTCTTGCCAAGTTTTTCAAATTTTTCTTTTCCAAAAAAGTGAATTGCGGTTTTCTGGATTTATTGTGTTTTCTATTTCATTAATTTCTGATCATCCTTTTATCTATCTTTTTTGCATCTGAATTGGTATTCTTTTGCTAATTTTTTGAGCTGGATCTTAGAATATTAGCATTCACAGGTTTTTCTAATGCATACATCTATGATTTATATCTCACTAGATTTCATGTTATATATTATGTAAAAATGTTTTATTTTATTATTTATTTATTTATTTATTTATTTACTTATTTATTTATTTTAAGAGAAAGCATGCACAGGCAGGAGGGGCAGTGAGAAAGAGAGAAACCCAAGCAGGCTCTGCACTGTCAGTACAAGCCCGACACAGACCTTGGTCCCACCAACTGTGAGATCATGAACAGAACTGAAATCAAGAGCTGGACGCTTAACCAACTGAGCCACCCAGGTGCCCAGCAAAATGTTTTCTAATTTCCACTTTGTCTCCCTCGGACCTATAGGTTATTTAGAAGTGATTATTTGGCAATTTTCCAGTGTCATTTTTGTTTTGATTTTTAGCTCTTTTTCACAAGTATTAAAGAATATAGTTTGTATGCTGTAATTAAAAAAAAACAACAAAAAACATATTGTGCCTCACTCTCTGGCTAAACCAATAGCCAATGCTTATAAATGTCCAAATAGCAGTTGTTGGGTGTGGTGTACTATATGATGTCAACTGCTGACTGTATTGTTCAAACGATTTATATTCTGCTTGATGTCTGTATGCATTTATTTTATTGGCCGAGAGACGTGCATTAAAATTACCATTGTAATTGTGCAGTTTTTGTAGTTTTGTTATTTTCCTTTGCATATTGAAGCTATATGGTTTGAGACATTATGAAATGCTTCTACGTCTGGAATGTCTGTCTACTCTTTTCATGACCACCCTAACACAAATATATGCTATTTCTAAGACATATTCCTTAAATTTAAGAATGAAGAAAAGTAGAAAGGGAATAGTAAAGGGTATTCTGCCAACACTACCCCCCCCCCCAGAAAAACTTTGGTTTTCAAATTATTTTATTTTCCACCTTCTTATGTTCTTCTGTTTAAAGTGTGGTTCATACAAATAGCACAAAAATTAATTAGGTTTTTTGATGTTGTTCTATTTTTGTTTTGCTTCTCTACTTTTTAAAAGCCAGGGGCAGCTGGGTGGCTCAGTTGGTTAAGTGTCTGACTCTTGATCTCTGCTCAGGTCATGATCTCACAGTTTGTGGGATTGAGCCCCGTGTCAGGAACTGTGCTGACAGTACAGAGCCCAGTTGGAAATCTCTCTCTCCCCCTCTACTCCTTCCCCACTTGTGCCCTAATTAATAAACATTTAAAAAACAGTCTAAAAAATCCAATTTCATAGCCGCTGTGTTTTCACTTTTAATATTTATGCCCGTGATTTCACTATCTGGACCACCTTTTCCCACTTTTTTCACTCCTTCCCAATAACTCTTCCCCTCATACATGTGTTCTGACTTTATCCAATATCTTCTTTATCTCAGCTCAAGGCCCTTCATAACATTCAATCTTCCCCACTGTTAGAAGTAGAACAGTATCATCACTCACACGGTTTGACATTCAAATTCTATAATATTGTTGCTATTTCTATAAAATTGAGTATGTAAACATTCAATTATACTTGATATTATCAGATTGATCTTTGAGGTGGTTAAATATAACCAAGAGATATTACAACCCATAATATCTAAGACAGTCAGTATTTCCCTACTTTTTCTCCAACATTTGGTATTTGAGTCTTTTTCAACTTTGTCAGTTTATTTTATTATTTTTTTATTTAAAAAAATTTTTTTAACGTTTATTTATTTTTGAGACAGAGAGAGACAGAGCATGAACGGGGGAGGGGCAGAGAGAGAGGGAGACACAGAATCGGAGGCAGGCTCCAGGCTCTGAGCCATCAGCCCAGAGCCCGACGCGGGGCTCGAACTCACGGACCGCGAGATCGTGACCTGAGCTGAAGTCGGACGCTTAACCGACTGAGCCACCCAGGTGCCCCTCAACTTTGTCAGTTTGAAATGGTGTTAATTATCTGATTTTGGATTTGACTTGCATACATTTGTTTATTGGTAATCTTGAGTTTCTTGTGTTTATTGGAGTTGTAAGATTTCTGTTAGGGGAGTTGCCTGTTGGGTGACTTTTGTTTTCCACATTCACGTGTGGACTTTAACTGCATTTACTTTATATGCACTTGATTCTCTTTAACTTTGCTTATTACTTTCACTTTGCTTATTCTGTCTCTTGTATAGAAGTCTGGGGTTTCTCTTATTTTTTTTTATATTTTTTATTTCCTCAAAATTTTAAGTCCTTTCCTTTGTTGTTGGTATATTTTGAATCTTTGAAAGCATCCTCCTCTTCCCTCCTCTTTAGTCTTTTTCATACATTGACAGTTTTAGCATTCAGGTTAAATGTGAGTATTCCCAACCAGTAACAGTTTCTTTTCATTCTTCACAAGGAGTACCTGCAACACATATTTCTTTGGTTTACTACAAGGATATCCAAGTGAATCTAACTCAAGAAGCACAGCACTGGAATGTAATGGAGATCAGGGCTTCAAAATAAATGCATGCTGTATATGAATAAATGCAATGTAAGTAGAAAAACGCAGTTTTTCCTTCACCGAACATCTGTAGTTTACTCACAATAACTGTAACCCACTTACGAGAACACCTATCAGAGAAGAAAAGGAGATGAACAGTTACAACAGATTCCCCTGTTGTCCTTCAACAACTATTATCCTAACACCTCAAAAGTTGGATCCAATGACAGATGGTTGATGCCATGGAGATATCGGAGAAGTCATTTTGGATTGGCGAATTAAGCTATGGAAAACCAACTTCGTGAGGCTAGAGCACAAAATAAAATAGTTTTATTTTAAGACTGCATACAAATTTCCATCCATCCTACTATTTGCTTACTCCTATGATAGGAATAAGTATCCCCACACTTTAGTAGCGGTAGACATGTGTGAAGGCATGTGTGCACTGAGACATTCAGTTGTCTGAATACCCAACATAGATGACTGAATGATTGATGAATGGTATTTATCAATTTTCCAAACAAATGGGGTAATGAAATAGACTTTTCCCAAGTCCTCCACTTTCCTAGAAGATGGATGTACTCACTTTCTACTGAATTGCCAATTCCCAAATGGCCTCTACGTACTGCCTGTCTTTTATGTAATACAAGATTTATGTGAAATTTAGCATAAAGGCTCAGAAGCATACTAAAACTCTGGGATGGTGAAAATGATTCAGAACCTAAAAGAGACCGTGGTTTCACAACACTGTGAATGCGCTAATGCCACTAAATTGTGCACTTTAAAATGGTTAATTTTATCTTGTGAGAAATTCATCTCAATTTATAAAAGGAAAAAACCCACTAAACCAAGAGGTTCCCTAGAGCTAAATAAACTATAGTGCGTTATAATTCCCCCAAATAAATATTGACAGGTAGGTCACTACTATTTTATAACCAATAGTGGTCAAAGTAAAACATTTGTGAAGACTGATGTTTACATAAATTAGTACTGATCGAAGATTAGTCTTGGAATATTATCACAGTCACCTACCTGCATCTCAATACACTTTCTGAACTGGTAGAGAAAGGGTAGAGTTATAGCAGCCACCTGCTACAACGGCAGGTGTGGCTATAATCTGCAGTCTGTCTTATCCATCCATTTTAGGGATGGAACTCTACAGACATACCTTTCAACAGTTTGTTTGCAAATTATCACTATGCATTTTAGCTGTGATTTTGTATTTCTGATTTTCATTTTATCCATGGATAAAAAGCTAGTAAGGAAAAAGGCAGCAAAAGATGAAGACAGGGTGATTACTGCATATATATTTAAATTGCTTTTCAGGAAGAATAATGCTAGAATATCTCTATAAAGATAAAACAATTTTATATATCAAACCCAAAGCAGGCAAATTACTGATGTGATATTAATATTTATAGTAGTGTTAAAATCTAAATTCAAAGAATCTATAAATATATTCCAATTTTAACTAGGAAAATTAATATTGTTTTATAGACACACATGTCTTCATTAATATTACCTGAGAAAAACATCAAATTTTATCAAAAAAACCCTCAGTAATTCATTTTAAATTATTGTAGCCATATTTATTTTTTCATGTAAATTTCTACCCTGAAACCCTGAAATAAATAACTTTGCAATTCATGTGCCTATAGAATATATTTTATAAATCCCAGGCCAAAAGGGCAAATGTCTACAGGCAGATGCCTTACTTCCCACAAATTTTGATGTGTCTTTATTAAATCTGCACATGTCCATTAGAGTATCATATGTGTGGTTTTACGATGAAAGAAAGATTTATAAAGGCTGACTTAACATCATTATCCCAAAGGGACCAATAAATCATAAAACCTGTTCTCATTTATTCAACAAGCATTCATTGGCCAATTATTTTGTGTCCATTCTTTGCAGGTCATTTGCATGTTCCAGTAAGACTGCTCTTTGCCTTTCTCTCTCGTGGCTTTTACACACCTCTTGGCTCCGAGATTCCCATTTTTGACTGTATATCAAGGCAAGCCTTATCCTCCTCTTCCCAAACACTGTCTTTTTTCTTTCAGAACTCAAATTTTTTTAAATCTCATTTTGGTATTTTTTAGAGACAGAGCATGAGTGGAGGAGGGGCAGAGAGAGAGAGGGAGACACAGAATCTGAAGCAGGCTCCAGGCTCTGAGATGTCAGCACAGAGACCGACATGGGGCTGGAACTCATGAACCATGAGATCATTACCTGAGCCGGAGTTGATGCTTAACTGACTGAGCCACCCAGGTGCTCCTCAGAGCTCATATTTTATTTATTGTCCTCAGTACAGTATAGTTCTTAAGAAGAAGCTGGGCCACAACCCAAGCCCAAGGGGTAAATCTTAACTGGTCTATGCCAACAGTGATGATTTCACTCACATTCCTAAGTGATTGCTTTTAGCATCGTGTGTGACACAATTACAGTCAATAAAAATGAGAGGAAGTCTGCTGAGTGGTTCTGGGATGGATTTCCACACTCTTTAAATGGGATTCAAGATGCCCTCTTCAATACCCATCACCCACCCACCCCTCCCTCCCACCCCCAATCAGCCCTCAGTTTGTTCTTCATATATTTAAAAAATAATAAATAAATAAATAAAAACTTTAAAAAATTAAAAAAAAATAAATGGAACTTAAGAGAGTTATATTCTCTTTCTTACCTTTTAATTGTCAGCTTATACCAACTCGAGTTGGGACAGCAATATTGGGAAGGGACCCCAGATTCAGAAGCTGTGGTGAACTGAATATGCCAGAAGCAGACATTATTAAGACAGAGGTTGGGATATTATTCAACCTTGAAAAAGAAGAAAATCCTACCATCTGTGACAATATGGACGATTCTGGAAGACCTGATGCTAAGTGAAGTAAGTCTTCTAAGAGAAGAAAAAATGGGGAGTTAGTGTTCAATGGTTATAAAGCTACAGTTTTGTGAGATGAGTAAGTTCTAGAGATCTGTACGACATAAGGCCTACATTTTACATGATATGCACTTGAACATTTAAGAGGATGTATCTCATGTTAAGTGATCTAACTCCACAAAAAAGAAAGAGACATAAGGAATCTATTGGGGGTGATGGATACATGTATTACCTTGATCGTGGTGTTGGTATCATGAGTGGATGCATTTGTCCAAAGTCATCGAAATGTATACATTAAATATCTGTAATTATTTTATATCCATTGTAGCTCAGTAAGCTGTAATATCAAAATGGCTTTGAAATGGCATACTCTAACCCAGTAATTCTACATCTGAGAACCTAGCCTAAGAAAATAATTGAGAATACATAAAAGCTTTATGCACACATACAAAGACAGAGACTAAAATGCAATGCGTCAACACCTGTGGAAGGAAGTGGAAGGAAAAGTGGGAAGAAGCAGGATTAGGGCAAGGGAGAAGTGAACTATGATGCAGGCCCAACGAAGTTTTAATCAACCACATGAGGAGCTCTGGACCAGTATTCCCCCAGAGAAGTTGTCCTGCTTTGGACAGAAATGGCTTATTTCCTTACACCCTCAACTTTACTCAGATATCTGAAGAATGAGGCAGCTCTCTTTAGCTGAGGCATAAATTTATGAAGGTGTGGAGATCTGGGCTGCCTGTTGACCTTACTCCTCCCAAGACCTTTCTTGAAGAAGGACTTGGGTAGTACACCTCCTTGTCTACCACAGGGCAATCCAGTCCACTGAGGATTCTGTATGGAATGATGGCAGATGTCTGCGTCCTTGTTGGTGCCACTGATCCACTAAGTTAACCAATCCTGGAAAGTACCTGCCTCCAGGCTTACTGTTGTATGAGATCATAAACATTTGGTTAAAATTTCCATTACTTGCTCAATAAATGGAATTTTACAACAAGACTATTGACTTTCACAGAATTTGAGACACACTTCTTCAGCCTGATCCTGAACTCTTTCTTCAGGCATAATTCTATGATTCACTCTTCAACTCCACTTGTTGTGGCTAAAACATGCTGCTGGCTTTTCATAGTTTCCTTCCTAAGAGGAGGGGCTCCAACCCCAAGCAAGGTTTTATGCATATGCTGGGGAACAGAAGGAGAAGAGGGCAAATTTCTACCCAAAAGAGCTCAGGGGTATATAATAAAGAGCAGTGGCAAGAGTTATCAGGACCTTTTAAATGATGCAAAGTGTGCCCCCAAGACCCTGAATTCAATTTAATTTTACTCAACAGATAATCTAATTCTTATAAAGAACATAAAAAATCTAACTCCTCGACCAGCATTGCAAACTCCACAAAGTCCAGTATCTCAGTAAGCCTCGATTTCCTCATTCACAAAATGAGATGTTTAGGCTAGATAATCTCTAGGGCCCCTTCTAACTTTAAAATCCTCCAATTCTATGAGCCATGTGTTCATTTCTGCTTATGACATTCTGTTTCCTGAAGTACATTTTCAATAACAGCCACCAAATAATAGCCATCCAGACACTTTCTGCTTAAATCACCTCTTTCACCGGATGTCACCCTAAGGGCCTCTGAACACCTCAGTGGAGCAAGAGACGCAAGGGAAGCTGTCAGACAGCTCCCTTCTGAGCTGTCTTCTGTGAAAATGCCTAATCATATCTGCTATGTGCGAGCAGCCATCAAGCCCCAGGCACAAAACAGGCTAGCAATAAAGCATTCCCCAGTGATGTCTATGTTCCAACAGGCTGTGAGCTGTAGGAACATCTTATTACAAGACCTTCTGGGAACCAACTGAAGGAGACCCCGGTGTATTTTTCTTAAAGGAAGACTTAGTTCTTTACAACCAATTAGCCTTGTTCTAGAAAATGAAAATGTATTTGTATTGGTTTGATTTTTTAAAATCAATTGCTTCCAAGAAAAATGCTTATCTATCTTTAATACATAAGGACCCCCCGAAGTCCAGTTGTTCAGTAAGTCTTTGGTTCCATCAACAAGCAGCTCACAAAAGAAGATAGATCAAAGATAAGCATATGAAAAGATATTCAACTTCATCTTCCTTCAGGAAGATGTACATTAAATATACACTAAGATGTCACCACTAAATTTTTAAAAAGCGTAGAATTAGGAAGATTGACAATGCAAATTTTGGGGAGGATGTAGGGCCCTAGAACTTGCATACAATGCTGGTGAGAACAGAAGGTGGGACCATCACTTTGGAAAACATCTAGGCAATTTCTAACAATTTTCCACATGTGCTTCCCTTATGACCTAGCAATTCCAATCCTATGTATATAGTCAAAAGAAGTAAGAGGCTATGTCCTCCAAAGTGTATGATAAAATGTTGATAGATT
Source organism: Lynx canadensis (assembly GCF_007474595.2). NCBI lineage: Eukaryota > Metazoa > Chordata > Mammalia > Carnivora > Felidae > Lynx > Lynx canadensis. The sequence goes on along the minus strand of NC_044311.2, from coordinate 19,633,500 downwards.
TTTTTTCCATAACAGTCAAAAGCTAGAAACAATCCAAAAAATCTATTAAAAGGACAAACAAATTTAGTACTAACATATGGTTGAATCTCAAAAACGTTAAAAGAAGCCAAAAGAAGCTACACCCAGATGATATCCTATATCATTCTCTTTATATGATGTTCAAGAACAGACCAATTAACCTATGGTTAAAGAAGGCAGAATAGTGATTATCCGTGAGCACAGTTGAGGCCATGGATTGCAAAGAGGCAGGAGGGATCTTGCCCAATTTTGATCTGGGTAATGATGACACAGGTACATATAAATGTAAATACTTACTGAGCTGTATACTTAAGACTTGTGCACTTTATTCTGTGTAAATGATACTTCAATTTAAAAAGTAAGTTGTTGGTTCTCTCAATACAGTAAGAGGAGGCCAAATCTGTCTTCTCATGTGGACCCTACTCTGAACATACTGCTTTTCTTCTTGAAGCAATATTCTCCAACAAGTTAAACCCTACCAGCTCCACCTTAAATAAACGGACGTCCACAATTCAGACTGACCAGGATTTAATGGAGAAGTCAAAGACGGTAACATCTACACAAACGGCTTCCGTATATCAAAGGCTTTCTGTGTGTCATACGCTGTGTATGCCATCACTTCGCATTCCCAAACCATCTTGCAAGGCAGAGACCACTAATTATATTTTCTATATTAGAAAACTAAAGCTCAGAGCAGTTAAGTAACTTTCTCATTTTAACACAACTACCCAGTGGTAGACCTGGGAGTCAAATGAAGTTTTGGCTACAAATCCTTAATTTTTTTAAATGCATCCTGCCCCTTTAAATGGGAGAAGTGCAGAAGGCCACAGAACCCACCAGGGGAAATAGCTATACATACTCCCTCTTTTGCTGTTTTCAACGTGGTTTCCCTGGCCATAGAGAAGGCTCGAGTGGGTCAGAGAGTAACAACCTCAGGTGTGAGAGAAAGCTCCCTTGCATGAAGTGAGAAGAAATTAATGAATCACCCAGGCTCCCGCTGGCAAAGCATGTTCTTCACACCTGTTCAAGGGAAAAATGAACAACAAAACGTCCTCCCTCCCTGCCACACACACACACACACACACACACACACACACACACACAAAGCTTAAAATTTTTATGAATATGCTCCTTAGTGGCTTCACAAAATATGCATTTTTTATTTTAAAAATATGACGTTACCATTTTTAACTACAACCCTCATTTTTTTCCACTCCAGGATGCCAAGCATTCAGGTCAAAGAACTTTCATATCTAAAATTGTTGCAAACCAAATAGTTCCTTGGGGATGGATAGCTGTGATTAAACCTGGCAACTGTTATGAGCCATTTGAAAAGGACGCTGAAATTAATTCTATTACTCTGCAGAGCTCTGCCATTCTATTCTTTGTGCCTTTGCAACAACTTTTTTAAAGTTATTAAAAATATATTAGAGCTCCGTGTAATTATAAACACAGAGAAAAATAATGAAAGCAAAAAACACATTGCACCCCCTGTCATTTGAACATACCAATGTTACTTACAAGCATGTGTGAGAAAATGCATAATAAAAGGCTTGAATTTTTAAAGTAAGGTTTTAATCTTTGGGTTATTATGTGATGCTTAGCAAAACCCAGTGGTAATAAGGAGCCTAAATTGAGAGCTAACAACATCTTGTGGCTTGAAAAAGCACAGCAGCAGTAACAAATACACAAAAAGGGTATCAATAGCTTCATTCTTATGAATGAAGATTGTCAATATGGACCAAACATATCTCAAGGAAAATTACTAAATGTTCTCATCAGATAGACAAGTTCATGCAAATCAGTAATATAGAAATTCTAATCATTTTGTGGAAATACTGTGTAACTAAATTCTGTAGACTATCTTTAAAAAACAAATGTACGAGCAGTTCCAAAAAATAGCTCGAGTTAGTTCTGCCATTTACGAGATTTGTGACCTTGGGCAAATCTCTCAGTTTATTCAAGACTCAGTGTTCTTACTTACCTAGCAAAGGTGACTGTGAACATGGAACAAAGTAAATACTTGCCAAGATAAATACAAAGGAATGTAATGGTGATGGGCTGCCAGGAACGCTTTGTTTCACCATGCGCTGAAGATGTCATTTGGAGCACAAACGACTGAAGCCAGCTCTCTGGTGGGTAGGTTGGGGCACTTTTTCAACTGAAGCTGAGAACAGCAAAACAGCATGTCTTTTTTTCTGAGGATAGCCTTCATCTACCAGGGACACTCTACCTTGGAACTCCCAGATACTGATCACTTTAGGAAAACAAGAAAAACAAGTGACCACCTACCTTAAAAACAAACTAGGAGATTCGAATAAATTATAAATCTGTCTTTCATACTGTCAACTTTCACTTGTAATTTTAATCACATTTTATTGTACCATATTTTATTTTATTTTATTATTTTTTTTAACGTTTATTTATTTTTGAGACAGAGAGAGACAGAGCATGAACAGGGGAGGGTCAGAGAGAGAGGGAGACATAGAATCCGAAACAGGCTCCCGGCTCTGAGCGGTCAGCACAGAGCCCGACTCGGGGCTCAAACTCACGGAGATCGTGACCTGAGCCGAAGTCGGACGCTTAACCGACTGAGCCACCCAGACGCCTCTATTGTACCATATTTTAAACGGACGTTGTTTATAGCTGACTAGAATCTAGCCAGGCACGCTGCAGGCTCCCAAAACCCAACCAAAGTCTATTCTCGCACAAATTCGAGAGCAATGGAGCATGCCCAGTATGCCTAGAAAATACACAAGGTATACTCTGGTTGATAACATACAGTATTTTACAGTAGTCTTATCTTTTTCTTTCTCACTGGCAGTTAGTTTTCAACACCTTTGCCACCTGTGGGCCACTCTGGGGTTTCGTCCTTTTTTGAGCGATCTTTTGGTTCCTGTCATGTGATCAACACAATCGATTTACATGAGAAAACGTGTCTGAACACACAAATGTACCACCTACCATAGATACAGGCAGCCACCCACACAGAGACAAAAAGACATGAAAAGTAAGTCAGCCAGATCGAGCTGGCCTGGCTCCTGCAACTTACAGGAACACGGTGTCTGCTACCACGAACACTGAAAATTGCAGCCGTTCATTCTCAGGCTGTTTGGCACTTGGATCACCTCACAGATCAACGGCTACACAAGGACAGACTGAATCCTGTCAATGACTAAGCCAGAACCTGAACCCGCCGCTCTCCCTTCCCTCTGAACAGATGCACAGTCTAGACTCTCAGAGCCCAGTCTGGAAGAGCACAGGTTGTGGTGGCTGGGAATCTCGGGGTGCTTCCTAAACGTTAGTGTCTAGTTAGCTTGACCGGAAATAACATCTACTTGACTAAAGTTAGGTAACTCTTCTTTCCTATCTACCCCTGGGGCCATTGCTACCCTCAACCATGGTTATTTTCTGCTCACAGATGAGAAGAGCTTGCTCTAACCTCTCCAAGGATTACTTTACATCTTTATCAATTCTCATGATGGGCCAAGAATGTCTATCATGTGAAGAGGCTTCACGGTCCGAGTCACTGGTGAATAACTAAGCAATGTATGTTTAGTTGCTTTTATCTGAGAAACTCAGTGTTTCCCTTACTAACCTGATCCTTCTCTGGGGGAGCTTAGTGCCTGGACAGAGGTGAACAGATCTGCTTGGGTCAAGAGAACTACAAGGAGCCCTCCTATGGATCAAGGATTTTCTCATGTCATTTCACTACATAGTGGGAGAGAAATTCCATTATCCACGCAGATCACTGTATTTGTTTCATATTGCTACTGTAAGAAGTAACCATAAATGCAGTGGCTCAAAGTAATACAAACATATAATCTTGCAGTTTGAAAGCCAGATGTTGAAAACCAGTCTCAGTGGGCTAAAATCAAAGCATCAGCTGGGCTGCATTCTTCTGGAGACTCTATGGAAAAGCTGTTCCTGAAATTTACCAGCTTCTGGAGGCTGCCTCTTATTTCCTGGCTCATGGTTCTGGATCATGTTGTCTTTTCTCTCTTTGCTACCATCCTCACATCATCTTTTCTCTTTATCCCCAATCCTCCTGCTTCCCTCTTGTAAGGAGGCTTGCCATGACCTTGGACCCATCTGGAAAATCCAAGATAATCTCCCCATTTCAAGATGTTTAATCTGATCATACCTGTAAAGTTCCTTTCACCACCTAAGAGAGCCAGTAACAGGTTCCATGGATTAGGACACGGGTATCTTCCACTGGTTATTATTCAGTCTCCCACAGTCATCAGCCAATCATAGTCCATTGTACATTTGTTCTTATTAATTAAAATCACACACAAGTTTAGGAGAAAAAGCAATTTACAGAATATAAAAAATTATTTGCATGGAGACAAAACTCTCTGAACTTGTTACACAAACACCACTTCTACAGAAATTGATGAATATTAATGGTTTTGTGTTAATTTAACAGGAAACTGTTTTTGTTAGCTGACATTTCTGATTACTAGTGAGGGTGAATTTCTCTTATGTCTAATGACCATTTGGGTTCCTTTTCTCTGCTTTAACTTTTGCCCACTTTTCAGTTCTATCTTTTAGTTACTGGGTAATATACATTCTTCATATGTTCTTAATATAAAATTCATTCTGATAGGGGCGCCTGGGTGGCGCAGTCGGTTACGCGTCCGACTTCAGCCAGGTCACGATCTCGCGGTCCGTGAGTTCGAGCCCCGCGTCAGGCTCCGGGCTGATGGCTCGGAGCCTGGAGCCTGTTTCCGATTCTGTGTCTCCCTCTCACTCTGCCCCTCCCCCGTTCATGCTCTGTCTCTCTCTGTCCCAAAAATAAATAAACATTGAAAAAAAAATTTTTTTTAAACTCATTCTGATAGATGCATTGCACATATCCGTTTTCAGTCTATAAATTAATGTTTAACTTTATGGTATTTAAAATTTTTTTTTAAAAATAAAAATAATAAATAATAAATAATTACAAAAATATTTATATAAATAAATTTTATTTATTTTATAAAAATAAAAATATAAAACCTTGTTTTATAAGGTTCTGATCGCCCCCCTCCCCCCACCTCCTTGACCCTTTTCAGGTTCTACCCCTTATTGGCTTGATAACTCTAGGTGCTGGGTTGTTCATTCCTGATTGGCTCGTTTCCATTGTGTGAGGGGTGGTCTATGGCCATATCATTCCTTGTGGGTCATGTATGTTTTATAGTTTACTACTTATTTTCAGTCAGGTCTTTTGTTAAATTCCTGAGGGAACCTGAGGGGGAGTAGGTAGTAAGTAGGTACTTTATGCTGGTAGGGGTTTACTGTGGTCAGAGGCTCCCAGCATTCCTCCAAAATATGTGTTTTTCCCCACCTAGGGACCTCAGGTCCTAACTTTTCCCTCTCTGCCTACTGAATCCTATCTTTTCGTATCAAACTTGTAATTGTGTGATAAACTCTACCTGATGTTTCTTTTATACAATGCTAGATTTTAATTATTGTGTTTCATTTAAACAGTTGGCAGCTATATTCATAAACGAGCAGTCTTAAATATTCCTTTCCTTTACAATCCTTGTCAGAAGTTGACATTAAGATAGTTTTACCAACATAAAAAAATAGAATATATTTTGCAAATACTGTTTATTCCATGAAGACTTGTAAAATGAAACTGTGAAACTTACTGAACCCTGGTGAATTTTCTTTTTATGTGGGAATGAGGAGGAGAAGAGAGTAGGGGTAGTTTGACTAACATCACTTGCTCTCCAGCATTTTAATCTCATGACCTTTTTATGTGCTTATAAATTATTGAGGATCTCAAAGAGTTTCTGTTTATGTCAGTTATAGCTATGAATATTTACTATATTAATGCCAGAGAGTATCATCTATATCATACAGACTTTCTGAAATCTATTGAGACTCATTTGTGGCCTTGTGATACGTAAGTGTATAGAGGTTTACTAAATACTAGAAAACAATCTATTATCTCTATTTATTAAATGAAAGGTTTTGTGCACATGTATTAGTTTATTAATCCTGTGTTTCCAATATTTCCAAATATTGTTATCTTGTTTTGCATTCTTTATCTATACATTTCTCAAAGGGCTGTGCTAAATTTTCCCAAACTATAATTATTTTTATTTCATGCCTCATGAATCCTGCCTCGGTTGTTAAATGCATAAGTCTTGAGAGTTATATATTCCAAGTGGGCTCTTTTAACATAAAGTGATATTCCTCTTTAACTCTTTTGTATTTTTGCTTCCTAGTTCTTGACATTTCAACCCTTTATCTTCAAAATTTCTCTAGCCTCAGATCTCAGGTGCCAGTCTTATTAAGTGTATATAGTTAGTTATTTTTAATCCTATCTAGAACTCTTTGTTTTAATAGCTGAACTCTTAGTCATTTTACATTTATTGTACTACTGATATACCTGGCCTTGATGCTATTTGCAGGGAGGCACTGTGGCCTTTACTCCTACAGTATATACAGATAGATCAATAGATTGTTTCCCAGACTAGTATTTTCTTATTGTTATATTTTATTAATTTCCATAATCCATATACCACATATACCTCTCAAGACAATGGTTTTGTGTGATGTTTATATAGAATAAAGTTATATTTGTGTCCACAAACTTTAATATGATTTTTCTAACACAATTTTGTGTGGGACAAATCTTAAGCTGTGCTCTAAATACATTGCAAAAATGATGTAATCACTGCATGAGGACCCATGTGGAACACACCTCAAGATTGCACCACTGCAGGATGCGGAGGCTGTGCAATTTAGGAGCAGACTTCCATGCACATCCCTTGAGGGCTGCCCCAAGGGCACTAACCATCCACCACCTCTCTCCTTGACACCCTCCTATGGTGTAAGAGAAACTATCAGCTTGTGAAGCACTGTCTTCTCCAAAGAAGAAGACAGCCAGTTCATTCAGACAGCCTGAAGAGATACAATGCCCAGCATCAGGGATGTCTATCACGGTCTGAGTACTGATTACCTAGCTATGTTATCCCTATGAAAATTCGCTGTGTGTCCACTAATATGTATATGCTATACTTAATTTAAAAGTTTCAATATTATTTATAGGAAATATATGAGCTACAAAGAGAGTGTCATCTCAGAAAAATAAAAATGGAGATGTCTTACACTTAAGATCAGAGCTACCTTTCCAACTATTCTTGCTGGAGTTTTGAGGTAGGTCAATTTGCTAGTGCTTATCTCACCGACAATCATGTCTCCAAGTTTCTGGTAGGACATCAAAGTCTTGCCAATATGGAAAATGTGGCTGATAGGGCAGTAAGACTCATGTTCACAAATACCACTATTCATTGGGCCACTCACTCACTCATTTGTTCATCAATTACTGGCTGGGAACTTCGTAAAATACTGTGTGTGATACTGGTGATAAAAATGACAATCGGGTTCTTCCTCTGCCTTTAAGGAGCTCAAAGACCTGGGTCAAAAAGAAAACCACAGGCCCAAAATGGAGTCACTTATTCTGGGCCACATGCCCAGAATCAAGGCCAGGTCTATCAGTAGTACAATAAATGTAAAATGACTCAATTCAGCTAAGCTAGTTGCAGTTCCAACCACCAAGCCCCCAGAAAAGGCCAGATAGGAATTTTCTACTCAGTATCAAAGACGTAACTTTCACATGGACCCTCTCCATACCCTAAAGGAAAATGAGATAATCTGCAAAACAAAGCCACTTGCTCTACCCCCTAAAGAAAACAGCCCCCAAAGATCTTTCTTTTCTTTTGCTAATTATTTCTTGGTCCTACCCAATTTCCTGTAAGAACCTTCCATTTTGTACAACTCCTCACAGCTCCCCTCTATACTTGCTGGATGTGAGGCTGCCCATTCATGAATTGCTTAATAAAGCCAATTAGATCTTCAAATTCACTTTCAATTCTGTTTTCTAATAGTAGTAACAACAGTTATGTGGCCAGTTAAGTACGACAGGAGCGTTAAGAAAACAGCAGCATAAGTAAAGATTCATGATCACCAATTTGGACCAAGAAGTTTGGGAATGGCATTCAAGAGACACTGGAAGTATGAGTAGGGTTTCGATGAAATGATCCAACTGGGGAAAGGAGATTTATGTCAACAAACAAGGTGCAGTGGGCTCAGCAAAAAAGGCAACAGTCAAGGAAGGCCTACTCCAGGTGGTAGTGATGAAGTTTGGGGGTGATGGTGGGGTTTGTGGGGGAATACAGCTGACAGCCAGGAAAGAATTCTTGAAGTTGTCTTTGTTACAAAAAGGTGATTTTATTAAAGCATGGGGACAGGACCCATGGGCAGGAAAATCTCTATTTTAAGTGTAGGGGGCAACTGTTTTATGGAGTCAGGGGATCAAGAATGAGTTTCCAAAGTGACTTTCATATGCTAAAGATTTACTGGAGGCCTAGCTATTTTTAAGCTAAATTTGTTTTCCCCCCAACAAGGCATTAACATTAAGACAGTAGGGTGTTCTTGGACTTTAGGCTATGATGGAATTGCCTTTTTCTGGTAAACTGGTAGAGACTCATCAGTTGAACCATTTGTTTTTTGTCCTTTCCTGTTTTGGGGTAGCCTGGAGTGCCCAAGGAATATCATGCATGTCCCACCTGGGGGGGGGGGGGGGGGGGGTTGCTGTTAGTCTGCACTTTGCCCTCAGCTTGTCCCACACTCCTTCATCACTAGGATGGGTGGTGATTTATTCTGTAGGTAAAAAACCTTTTTCTGGATTCTGCTTTAAGTGAGCCAATGATATTAACAAACCACTGTTTTAGGAAATTGGGACATTACTGAAGGATGAATTGGAATAGGAAGAAACTGTAGACAATGAGGTCAACAGAGAAGCTACTGAAACTTTTCCAACTATTGAAATACTTGCAGGGAAGAAAACAAGGCATGTGTTTACAGGTAAAGTATCTTTAAGTTTTTAAGTTTCACCAGTGGATGTGTAGTCATGGCCCCAGGCAAGCTTATAACTTGCTATTCATTCAATAAGCAACTTTGTAAGACATATAAAGATATAAAGGAAGAAACAGCTCTCTCTAGAAATCTAAAACACACCTACACAGGTGAGATAAGATGGAGACGCACAATTTAAACACCCTACCAAAAAATGAAGACAATAAAAGACAAAATGAGCAAGTAAGATAGAGGTCAATGTGTAAGGAATTGATAAGGATGTTTTTAGTGACTAAGGTATTAAATTAACCAAAAAAAAAAAAAAAAAAAAAGGAAAGAAAAGAAAATCAAGTTTTTATAAGGGAAAAATCACTTGGTGTACAGTTTTGTTTTACAAAAACAGAAAGGTATAAAATATAATTTATAGCAGATTGAAGAACACAAAAAACATAGACTCTTACATGAAATTTCAGGGATGTCCACTTTGTATGTATGAAAGGTACATACTAAACAGCAAGCAAATTATCAACTTTCTTGTAAAGACAAAGTTAAAGTTCTAATAAAGGTATTTTCTAGAGAGAAAAATTAATATGTAGATGGCAGAATTCTAGGGGGAAAATGATGCTCAACAAAACCTATTAATAATCATAGGAACGCATGTGCACACCCACCCACACATCCCATCTTTATATTCAACATATTTATTGAGCACCTATTATATTCTAAGTACCATTCAGGGGTGGAGATGCAGTGGTGAATAAAAATGATACAAATCTGCTCTCATAAAATACTCATTCTCATCACTTTTATAATCAATCCATTCCTTACAGTTCTAACACAAATCCAGGCTCACTCCCCCACAGCGGTGTTCCTACACGAACCCCTTACTACCGTCTACATAGCCTAACCCCATCCAGCCTCTGTTCTCCAACTTCATCTTCCTCCACCCACTTTCTTGCTTCCAATAGTCCCACCATGACAGCTGCCTTTATGTTTCTCAGATACTTTAAGCTGATTCCTATCTTGGAGCTTTTTCCCTTGTTCCTCTACCTGCCTGGTAAGACTCTCCCCAGATTTTGACATGATGGTTGCATAGGACATGCAGACTCAGGTCAAATGCCTTCTCCTTACAACACCCAGTGCTCATCCCAAAAGGTGCCCTCCTCAAAACATTTGTCAATAAATTTCATATATATAAAAAAAAAACAAAAAAAAAACAAAAAAAAAAACAAATGCCTTCTCCTTGATGATATTTTCGGGCTTCACAGTGCTTAATATTTAAAATTATCTTATTAGCTTTTATCCTCTGAGGTCCATGAGAGCTAGGACCATTAGGATCACGGTCAACAGTGTATATACCCAGTGCCTGTAAGTAGGTGTTCAGTGACTGTGTGTCATGTGGAGATCTGTAGTTTAGTCAGAACAGGTTACTACACTATTGCAATTTAGCTAATTACACAGCCATGAGCATCTAAAAAAAAGCTAAGTTCTTTCTAGCAATTCATACTGCTTATGCTATGTCCGTAGTGAGTAGCTTCTGGTTCTCAAACAACTTTCATTTGCTGACAGGGTGACAGCAGTGGTTTTGGTGATGTTGATGATGACTGAACGAATTTTATTTCACCACAGTCTAAGGAAACCATCCATGCCCACGCCAAAACCTCAACCAACCAACTTCCAACTGGAAGTTCAGAAGAGGTGAGAAAATAAGCTACATTCTTTCCTGGATTTCAGTTGTGACTTACAACATACCCTTGTTTCACCTTCTACCTTTAGAAGTGCAGTTTTGCTCATATTGCTATAATAAAATGCATAGAGCTATACATACGGCTATACATATGTGCTTTCATTCATTTATGAAGATTTTCAGTGAGACTCCAAGTTTTACTGACAGTCATAAACCTTCTACAAATCTCCAACGCCACAAAAATGTCAAAGCTGACTCTAAACTGTTTAGACATGCTGTTTTGCCTCCAATTCAGTGGCAATCAGGGTTCAGGTAATGTTTATGTAGCCTTTTAGTCCCACAATATTTAAAGTACAAGTGCTGAGAATCTGCATCCAGGCACGACGCAACGCAATCTGAACCTGGGAAAAATATTTCAGCACCTTTGATTACCCTGTTGATTGCAGAGTGGTGAACTCATGTGCATTGACTTTTCAATCAACCAGTTTTTTGGTCTCAGCTCAGAAAGACAACCTCAGCCAACTAAATGTTACTGACAAGTGACCTGTAGTGTGGTAAGTTGCTCATAAAGGAACAACAAGAAGAAAACAGATTTAAACTGCCTCTCAGCCTTTATGTTTGTGATAGGAGAGTTTCAGATGCTTTGAGAATGATTATAATTTGCATATACTAACAGGAACAGAACATAAAACCAAAATACAAAAGTGCTCCAAGTATCATTCATTTTACGTGAAAATAAAGGACATCAGGAACAAATGGAAATAGTTCACTTCCTACACAACATTCATGTCACACAAAGAGCCATCTCCCCCCTCTACCCTCCTCGAAAAAGGGTTGGAACACGGAAGACAGGGACCCTCCCTGCCAAGGCTGAACTTTCTCCTACAGCTGGAAAATGAGCCCACAGTCCCCAAGGGAAGGCAGTAGAAGAGCTCCAGACTAGAAGTCAAGCTGGCTGTGCGTGACTGTGGGTAAGTCACTTTACGGCTGTGCCTCTAAGTTCCCATCTCTGAAACGAGAATGTTGGACGTGAGTTCTATTGGTTTCTACTAATTTTAATATTCTAATAATTTAGTCGTTAAATGTTAGTTTTTTAACAATAAAAAAGTGATGCTTTTATTTTTTTTTCTTTCAATGTGAGTAAAACATGAATTACTTACATTCAAACTGAAAAAGAGCAAATAGGGGCTCCTGGGTGGCTCAGTCAGTTGGGTGTCCGACTTGATTTCAGCTCAGGTCATGATCCCAGGGTTGTGGCATGAAGCCTTGCATTAGGCTCCACACTGAGCAGAGCCTGCTTGGGATTGTCTCTCTCCCTCTCTCCCCTCTCCCTCCCTCCCACTAGCACTCACCCTTGCTCCCCCCTACCAAAAAAAGAAACAAAGAAAAAGACCAAGGAGAACTATGCCATTCTCCCTGTTTCTAGTTTTCCTAGTAATGTTTTCAATCTACTTCCGTATGATTCAGAGTATTTCATCCTGATTATGCACCCCACAAATTTGCTACTATGCTGCATTTACGTATTAATTAGTGGATGTTTTCTTTGAGAAGGTAAAGGAACACTTGAGTGGCCCCGTTGGTTCTGATTCTTGATTTCAGCTCAGGTCATGATCTCAGGGTTCATGAGTTCAAGCCTCATATTGGGCTCTGTGCTGTCAGTGCAGAGGCTGCTTGGGATTCTCTCTCCCTATCTCTCTGCTCTTCCTCACCTTCAAAAACAAATCAATAAACATCAAAGAAAAAAAGCTATGTTGTATGGGGGAACAGAGGGAAAAGAACTGAGGTACCTCTCTTTTCTGAGGTATTTTGTTGTATGCAGACTTTTTTAAAGCCGATGTTTATATCATATTATACAGAGAACTAGGCTTGAAAACTATCAAGTAAAATTTCTAGTGTTTTCTGAGTTATAAATGCATGTAAAATGAACAATATCAACGTTCAAGAGAACAGCTCTTCCTTTGTCTCTGTCACAATTCCTGTTTTATTTCCTTCATAGAACCTTTTATTCTCTGACATTATCTCACTTGTTCATATACTTCCCCTATATAATATCTATCTTTTCCCAAAAGAAATTCTATGACGATATACTGTTTGTTTCTTAATCACCTTTGTAACCACAGTAAACATTAAACCCAGATAAATGAAGACGTGTATAAGGTAAGATTTGAATGCAATAGTTTCTCAGCATAACAATGCTTGTAGGAAGTGGGAAAAGAAAATCATCTCTAATACAAACTTTCTAGTGTGGTAAGAAATTTCAAATGACTTATGCAAACAAAAGCGCCTAAATAATAAATGTAATATGCCTTATAATTTAAATACATGGTAGCATATAGTTAATACAATCCTTAAAATATTATTTTAAGATAAATTAATATATTCATATGACATGAAATGGGTTTTTACACCTCAAGTGCATATCACCTTGTGTCTATCAAAAATAAGGACTTAGTATGTAACTGTATCATTCAAACTATTAAGTGGCACTTGTGTTTTGTTAATCTCCCACATAAATTTTTTGTCCTTTTTCAGGTAACATGACTATATTCATGAGTTATAATTTTTTCCTATCATTGTAATAATGTATATATAAGTTATGTCAGGTAACAACACAAGTAAAAATAGATAAATTGGACTACATCAAAGTTTAAAACTTCTGCACATGAAAAGACATAATCAACAGAGTGAAAAAGCAATCTACAAAATGGGAGAAAATATGTGCAAATCATAATATCTGATCAGAACCTGCAAAAAAATATATACGCAAGTCATGTATGTATCTGCCTATCACCAAGTCAGCAAGAAACACCCACAATGCTACAAGAACAAAAACACCCAATTAAAAAATGGGCCAAGGATTTGAACAGAGATGAATCCAAGCAACAATCCAAATGGCCATTAAGAACCTGAAAAGACGCTGAACATCACTAATTATGAGGGAAATGCAAATTGAAACCACAATAAGGTAACACCTCAAAAAAAGAGAGGAAATAATTAGTGTTAGTGAGAATGTAGAGAAACTGGGACCCTGGTGGACTGTTGGTGGGAATATAAAATGGTGCAGCCACTGTGGCAAACAGTAGGACAGTTTCTTTAAAAATTAAAAACGGAATTACCATATATTCCAGCAACTCCACTTCTAAGTGTATACCCAAAAGAATTGAAAACAGAGTCCTGAGGAGACATTTGGGTGCCTGTGTTCACATCAGCATTTTTCACAGTAGCCAAAAAGTAGAAGTGACCCAAATATTCATCAATGGATGGCTGGATCAATAAAATGTGGTATATACATGCAACAGAATATTATGTACACTTAAAAGGGAAAAAAAATTGACACATGCTACAACGTGGATAAACCTTGAGGACACTAAGTGAAACAAGCCAGTGCTGGAAAAACAAACAAACAAACAAACAGTACGATTCCACTTATGGAAGATACCTAGAGTAGTCAAATTCATAGAGACAGAAGAATGGTGATTGGCAGGAAATGATGGGAGAAGAAGAAAAGGGGAGTTTTGTTGAATAAGTACAGCTTCAGTTTTACTAAAATATGAGTTCTGGAGATTGGGTGAGCAAAAATGTGAATGCACTGAACGCTGAATTGGACACTTAAAAATGGTTCAGGTGGCAAATTTTGTTATGTATATTTTACCCCAATTAAAAGGTTTTAAGATTTTTCTGCAGGTATGTAAATCAGTTTACTCATTACCAGTTATGAGACTTTCCATGTGCTTAGACCATATCTAATTTTTACACACTAAAAATAATGCGGTAGTAAAAAGTTTAATGCCTTTGGCTATTCTGTGTTTTGCATTTGGTTTAACCTTAGACCAGGTCCTTAAAAGCTAAATGAGCAGGTCAGAGATTAACATGTCTGAAGTTCTTTACTTGTAACAATTTACCTTTTAAATGTATTAAATTAGTGTTAGATGTCTAGGAACTTTGCCAGGACTCACTGGTTATGGGTTGTTTCAAAATATCAGATAAATATACTTCTAGTAGTTTTCCAATACTCCTGGAAGATACTATATTTTGAATTTTAAAATCTGCAATCAACCTTTTATTCAGAAGAACATTTTTATGCAATTGTTACGATAGATATGCAATAGTTTATGGCCATTTATAAAGACTCCTGAGATGAGATCCATTTAGAATTCATGGGCAGAAAGACAGCAGTCCCTTTTTCAATTTTGCTATCAGCCAGCATCAGCTTCAGCTACCCCCACATTTCTCACTTTGCCCTAGATGCTAAGAAGCTGGAGCCTATTTTGCTACAGAGTTCTTCACCCAGATTTTATTATATTACTTCCCTGCTTTTCCTCTTTCATTTGAGAAGATAGGGATGGGAACTATAGACATGAGCGTGATGGGAATTTTATTTACGTTATTTCATAGAGTCTGCTTGACAGCGATGTAGTGCAGTTGTCCAGATTCTGTTTCTACCAGTAAAATTGATGCACAGAGTTTGAGTAACTTGACTTTTATTATATAGCTATTCTTGGCTTTATTTTATCCAAGTTTTCATTATAAGCTGCTACAAGCCTTTTTGGAGGTAAAGAGGATACATAAATAAATAATGTAAACCAGTACATTCAACATCAAAACATCACTTTACATAGGGCAGAACACTAAATACTTGTAGAATGGTAAAGCCAGAAGGAACTCTCATTTCTTCAACCCCACGCTTAGACAAGCAAGGCCCATAGAGGTATCCTAAATGACCTGAGGCATACTCCCGGCCCCTAACTATGTGACTGTCTCCTTCTCTTCAAAATAGAGTGGAATCACTTTTTGTGGTTCATTTTTACTTCCTGTCCAAGGACCTCACTGCCTGTTAGTATGAGGATCCACAAAATTCCAAGAAAATAATCAAAGTGAGCTTTAAACAGTGAATAAAATCAATTTTTACTAGAGTGCAATGCAACTCTATGAATAATAAACATCCAATTTTGTATGTAAAAGTCATTCTTACCATACTTCAGTACAGTTTAAATTATCCACCGTTCTAAGATCCTTATTCTCTAGGCTTGTTAGCTATTTCCTTCATGTCCTTGAGAATCAAGAACTAATTTAAATTGTTATCTGTTACTATTTGAGCTAATTCTAGAATTTATTCCAAGGAAATCAACAGAAAATGTATGAAATAAGTAGGTACAAAGATGTCAACAATATTTTTTATATTTAACTGCAGTAGGTTTTTTTTTTTAAGAAAAGGAAAATGGGAGTTATAGGAAATGTCCAACAATAACAGATCATTTAAATGATACATCATAAAAAGGAATTCTGAAAGCCAATTAAAAACCATGATGCAGACCTGTATTGTCATGAACAAAAGATAACCCCATTTATCTAAACAAGCATATTGCTTTTAGGCTTATCCAAATACCTGATATTCTAAAATGCACTTGGAGTTTTCTCTACATGAATTAACACTTTCTTCTTTATATATTTCTCTTATTTTCTTGTCATTTTTGTGAAAAGAAGGTATTATTTTATCATCACTTGAAGGTTAACTATTTTTACCCCCCCCCAAAAGAGCTGTTTAAACACCTGTCCAAAATTAACTTGCCACAACATCAAATCATAAGGAACTTGGCTTGAAAGTTCCCACCAATAACCACAGATTTTTACAAACATTTATGATGCACTAATAAAACATTCAATGAAGTCAATCAATGAAAGTTTTTACATCTTATGATCCAGTGAGACTTACTTCATATTTCTCTTACTTCATCTTGCTTTCCTTATCTTTGTGACCTATGGTAAGAAGAGTAATACTCCCCACTCCAAGATGCCCATTTTTAATCCTGAGAATCTATAAATATGCTGTTACATGGTCCAGGAGAACTGAGGGTACAGATGAAGTAAGGTTGCCCATCAGCTGACCTTGATAGAGTGAGATTGTCCTGGAGTATTCAAGTGGGCCCAGTGTATTCACAAGGGCCTTTTCAATGTGAAAGAGGGCAGCACAAGGCCAGTGTTGGAGTGAAAAACTAAACCAGTCGTAGTTTGCTTTAAAAATGGAAGCAGGACAATGAACCAAGGAATACAGGCAGTCTCTAGAAGCTGGAAAAGGCAAGTAAACAGCTTTCCTCCTAGAGCTTCTAAATGGAATGTAGTCCCGCCATAATCCTTATGGTAGTTTAGTGATACCCACTTCAGATTTCCCATCACCTGCCCTGTAAGACATTAAATAAATCTGTATTGTTTTCAGTCACCAAATTGGTGGTAATTTGTGATAATAGGAAACTAATACAGGCCTTAATATTTTCATGTGATCTTCACGTTAAATGTAAAGATTCTGTTTCTCTTTTAATGCTAATTAATGCTATTATGTTATTGTCATATATGTGAAACATATCCTTACATCAGGGAGTGAGCCTTTATCTTATTACATATCATTTTACCTCGAAATCTAGAAATCTAGACACACACTTACTCCTTTGATTTATCTATCATTCATTCATCTTCTAAACCACGTTTTAGGTTATCTTAATAGCTATTGTTCACTTCTAGTCTCTTACAGAATAAAATCAACAAGGACATTTCTCTAACCTCCCCACTACTCTCCATATCATCTCCCCCAATTCTTGTTGTACTAAGCCTGACCAGAGGATGAGTTCCTGAGCCCAGATTCTCACCCAAAGAAAAAGGGCATTAAAGGCGCTAGTGTGCAACTCCTACCATGACCACAAGGGGGTACACTATCCACAGTAGTGCTTGTTCTGAAAAATGGAGGCAGGAACAAGTGGAGCTTTGATTCTTAAATTCCTGTTAGACATGGGCTCTGACACAACACCATTCACACAGGTTCACTATGTTGGATGGTCTTCTGGGTGCCATCCCAGCTTCAGCCACAGCCTACTGCATAATTCTTGGTCACAGTGAGCTAAGTAATCACAAAGCCATAAATCCAGAGCCCCAGACAAGATATACCTTCGTTCTCCCTTATTTCCTCCAGAGCCTCTTCCTTCAGACCTTATATATTCACCTATCAGGTTACTGTCCCTCCCTGAAAATCGTCTTCCTGACCACCTCCTAACAACAGTCATGCTATCTAAATGCTTCCAGGATTCTCTATGAATCCCCTGTCTCCTTTTAGATAGTAATTTCTGGCCACTCCCCAGAGCAAAAAACCACAAAGGACAAATAAAAGCAAAAGGTAAATCTCCGGAGTGCATCCCATTATACACAATAACTAGAATATTTATACTGTTTTAACCAATTCATATATCCCCACTTACCCAATGTGTACTATTACTTCAAAGTAACTGTGTAATTTGTTGCTGTTTTCTTTCAGTAGAAAACGTTATTTCATCATCCTGCTAGATATGGAAGACCAAAAAAATTTCACAAATAAAGTAATGCTTCATGCCTTTACTCACCCTGTCCATAAAGGAAAGAGTGTTTAATAATCGAGCCTTTCATAGGTCCTTTTCTCTTTTCTACATTGTCCTTGGAAACCTACTATAAGTATATTTTCTTTAAAACTGTCAAGCTTAATTTCCAAAAAGGTAAAAGCCATTCTACAAATGTAGAATATGTGTGTCAAAGATTTATTTATTTCACGAGTGAGGGAACCAGGAGGATGGTAAAATTTGTTCAAGCAGCATTTGAAAACAGATTTGTATAGCCTATCAGAGAAAATCTGCTGAAATAGTTTCGCTAAGTTCAAGAAAGGACAGGTTAATGTTCCACAGGGTAATAAAAGGATAACCACTGGGGTTACCCATTCACTTGCATTAGTACCAGAAATCATTTGCTTCTCTAGGAGACAAAAGTCTATCAGTTAACATGTAACTTCACAGTTTTGGCCAGCCATAATCAATAGCAAAACAAAGCTACATTAACCTAGAAAATTAAGGGCACTTGGGTGGCTCAGTCGATTAAGCATCCCACTCTTGATTGGGCTCAGGTCATGATCTCTCAGTTTGTGAGATGCATCCTTGCATTAAGCCTTGGGCTCTCCACTGACAGCACAGAGCCTGCTTGGGATTTTCCTTCCCTCTCCCTCTCTGCCCCTTCCTTGTTCCTGATGCATGTGTGTTTTCTCTGTCTCTGTCTCTCTCCTTCAAAATAAGTAAAATAAACTTAAGAAAAGTAATAGCCATTGGGTGGGTTTGTTAGACAATGGTTAGGTATGACATGGCAAACGTATGCCATCCTGCTTTTATTTCCAAGTTTTTGGTGATTTTTCTTATCACAATAGGTGGGAAATCTCCTTGCACACACATCACTCTTTCCCAATGAACGCTTTAAGCTTCTATACATTCAGTCTGCCCTTCTATTAATGGTGAATTCATTTACCGAAAAAAAATTTTTTTTTACCATTTTCCATTTCCCCAGCCATATTCTAGATACATCTAAATAACAGTTTACAACTGTCTATAACTTCTCAAAATTCCTTGATGGCAATAGACTCATTTTTGTTTAGTATTTAAGGAGATATAAGGCAATTCAGTTAAGCATTGATTTAAAAAACTTAGTAAGATTTTATGTAAATGTAAAATGGTTATTCTTTACTTAATATTCACGATAGCCTTAGCAAACAGATTTTGTTACAGATATAGAAACTGAGGCTCAGGGGTGCCTGGGGGTACCAATCAGTAAAGCTACCCACTCTTGATTTCAGCTCACATCATGATCTCACAGTCCTGAGTTCGAGCCCCACATTGGGCTCTGTGCTCACAGTACAGAACCTGCGTCGGATCCTGTCTCCCGTTCTGCACCCCTCCCTTGCTTGTTCTCTTTCCAAAAATAAATAAATGTTAACAAAAAATTTTAAAAACAGGAGAAATAAACTTAGAGTCAAAGAACATTGTTTCTTTGTAACAATTAAGCAGAAAGTTTTCAAAGTCTGTATATTTTCCACTAGGCTTCATGGTCTTTAGTCATTATTTTTTAAGCATGAGAATTGAAGTTTTCCGCTTAAAATTTATATCTATTGGGGTGCTTGGATGGCCCAGTTGGTTGACCATCTAACCCTTGGTTTGGCTCAGATCATGATCTCACAGTTCCTGGGACTGAGCTACGCACAGCATTTGGCTCAGCACTGACAGCAGTGGAGCCTACTTGGGATTCTCCCTCTCCTCCCTCTCCCCCTCCCTCAATTCGCCCCCTCGCACACAGGCGCGCGTGGTCCCTATTTCCCTCAAAATAAACATTTAAAAATGTATACAAAAATAAAATTTAGGTTTATCTTGTTGATAGGTTAAGTGCCAATCTGAGTTAAAAACAAAAAACTGAAAAGCTAGTTCAAAATCATTTGCTAAATAAAACTCTGTAACTGACAGTTCTTGAAAAT
Source organism: Lynx canadensis (assembly GCF_007474595.2). NCBI lineage: Eukaryota > Metazoa > Chordata > Mammalia > Carnivora > Felidae > Lynx > Lynx canadensis. The sequence continues at coordinate 19,613,638 of NC_044311.2, read as the reverse complement.
TACAATTAAGGTAGAGTCCCTCTGTAAGTAATTGGTAACACTGCTCTTTCCTGACATCCATTAAATCTGTACTTTTCTCTGAGATTTATGGCCCGATAAAGCATCCTTTTTATCATATTTTAATTATTGTCAATTCTGAGTTAATTAACCTATCCAGGTGTCTCCCCTGAGGTTTGAATGTCTTTAAGGCCCTCGAAGGAGTCTTTTAATATTTTTTTTGTATAATATAAAATGTATTTTGTATACTTTTATAATATAAAGTGTACACATTTTATAATGTTTATTTTCTAATGTAAAACATGTTACATATTTTTATAAAGTTATATATTTTATAATATATAGATTTGTATAATATAAAGTATAGTATATATTTTTAGAACATACAGTATATATTTTACAGGATGAGTGTATTATGTATTGTTGAAAATATAAAAAATTATTGATTTATGGAGGAAGCACTGTTTTCACAGGTAAAATAGGCTGCTAAAGAAGGAACTACACTTCTCGAAACTCTGAGGACAATCTCCAAGTTGATATGCATTGAATGACAGTATATTAGAATGCATATATTAACATATTATGGAATGTGAACTCAGCCTGAGAAGGTTGAGCCTCAATTACAATTCTGAGCCAGGAACTTACTCCATCCCTATTGACCTTTCTTATGTCAGATGAGGTTGTTGTGAGTAATAAGGTAGATACTGCATGAAAAAGCGCTTAGAAAAATTTGAAGAGCCATCCAAATACCAGGTGTTCTTACTCGAGGACACACTCCAGCACATTGAACCCTTGGGTCTTTCAAGTTACCATGTTCTCTCCAATGCGGGAGACCTCTACATGCTCTTCTCTATTCCTGGGACTCTATTGTATTCTAACTCCTACTGTCCTGGGGACTACTGCAGAGAGGACTTCCTCTGAAAAATGTACCCCATTTCCAGTTCTGGCTTAGTTGCCAATATGCCCTCTCCTTCCATCAGAATACGTACCTCTGTTGTACTTATGTGCCCATCCCTGCATTAAAATTAAGCTTTTCAAGAGAAGAGATCACAACTACCATATCCCCACCACTTAAGTAAGCTCTCCTTATATGGTAGATGCTAAATAACTATTTGTGGAATGGCTTTTAACCTGCCAAATGGCATATCTCCATCTCATTACATCAGACAAAGTGTAATGAACACTGAATACTTCGTTAGTATATAAAGAGTTTAAACCATATGATCCCCACTCAAAAGAATACTAACATTTATAAATAACAGTTACAGAATACTGAAAGCATGTTTATGACTAAGCACAGGATGTACGATACAGACAAGTAGCACTGCATGTGGATAAAAAAGGAAGGGTTTTATAAGAAACGGGAAAGTTTGAGTCATTCTTCCATAAAAGCCACAAATCATTAGTATTTAAAACCATAAATCCAAACAGAACACTCCTAACATCGCATAGAGGCCACCACTGGCAACATGACAACCATGGGGTGGAGAACACAAAAAATTTTCACAGCGCTGGTGAGGCAGAAGGTTTTGTTTACAGTCACTATTTGGCATTATTTCCATAAAGCCTTTGTTGCTGAGCTTAAAGAGGTTCATTCTCAGCACATAGTCTGTCAGGTCATTATTTTTACACAAGCAAATCTAGTATATTTTCTGTGCTAACTGCTATTCAGTTCTGAACATGCTTCCCACGAAGGCCCTTGATTCACCAGAACTCCCCATTCACCTTGACGCCACTGAATTGCTTCGAAACAAATTGTTCTCTCTGTGGCAAATGCTCGAAGAAAGCTCATCTTGTATTTGATTCAGATCTACCCTTCATTAGGTAGTCAGTCTACATAAATTTATCATAATAAGCTTTAATTATAGAATCTGAAAGAAAAAAACAGTAGTTTTAGAGCCCTTCCTTCTTCCAAGGTTTTGAATAAAACGATCGCTTTAAGGGGCGCCTGGGTGGCTCAGTCGGTTAAGCGTCCAACTTCAGCTCAGGTCACGATCTCGCGGTCCGTGAGTTCGAGCCCCGCGTCGGGCTCTGGGCTGATGGCTCAGAGCCTGGAGCCTGCTTCCGATTCTGTGTCTCCCTCTCTCTCTGCCCCTCCCCCGTTCATGCTCGGTCTCTCTCTGTCTCAAAAATAAACGTTAAAAAAATTTTTTTTAAATGAAAATAAAAAAACAATCACTTTAGGAACATGTTTTGTGTTGACATACATTCACACTCACAAATGGCAAGTTTTGCAGGTGAATTTTTGTGAATATATGTGCATATACTTAAATATATGTGCATAATTATACACACACATACACACACCACCTGTACATATAATATGCTTTCTGTGCATCTGTGTGGATCATCCCTTACCTGTGCAGCCATCAGGACGTACCGGAGATGCCCCAGGATGCTGTTTTATAACACCATTGCACAAATAGACACATCAACCTGAAAGCATCAGCCTCAAAGAGTGTTGCCAAAGTAAGGAAACATAAAATGCCATGTTAGAATATTTCCATCAAAGAGAGCTAAAGTTTAAAAAATTGTTTATCTCCTAAGCACAGGTTTACTCTACAAAAACATGGATCACCCCAATTGTAGACAGTCAATCTGGACCCAAGAGTCTCCTAACAGATCGTTGTTCTATTTTTCTTCCCTTCTACCTACAGAACATCTGCAACTATATACAAAGAAGTAAACTTGTTAGGTCATCATTTAAAACATTCTGTCCCTGATTGGACTAGTGTGTTACATTTAAAATTTGATTTATGGTTTAAAAAAAACTCACCAGTACTAAAAATATGGATTTGCAGAAACCCTCTAGTGCATCAGAGGGATCTATGGGAGAGGGCCTGGGAGTCCATATTTTGAATCAATACCCCAGGGCAGTATTTCTCGAACTTTAATACACAAACTAATCAGTTGGGGAACTTGTTAAAATGCAGATCCTGATTCAGTAGATCTGAGGTAGCACTGGAAAGTTTGCACGTCTACCAAGCTCCCAGGGGATACCGAAGCTACTCGTCAAAGGACCACACTCCCCACACAAGGCCCTACAGACTGTTACCATCAGACATGATTGGGAACTAATTGTCTAGTTATCCATTCCCAAAGCATCAAATATTAGCTTGCTTACATAGCATACTTGCTTGCCCCCATAGAAGGGGGCCCAGGTGGCTCAGTTGGTTAAGCATCTGACTTCAGCTCAGGTCATGATCTCAGGGCTTGTGGGTTCAAGACCTGCTGAGCTCTGGGCTAACAGCTCAGAGCTTGGAGCCTGTTTCAGATTCTGTCTCCCTCTCTCTCTGCCCCTCCCCCGCTTGTGCTCTGACTCTGACTCTCAAAAATAAATAAATGTTAAAAAAGAAAAAAAGACTTAGGAGGAAGAACAGTCTTAAAACTATTGTTTTACTGCTCCTTACAACTTGGTAGTCATGGTAAAATTGAGTAAGATCTGATTAGCAATTCTCAACTTGATAGCCTTCTCTAGAACTCAACTTCTAAAAAGCCTCAAAATTTTTCTCTGGTTGATGGTTGGGTTTTGTTGATCCTCTTGTCAAAGACCCCTTTATTTTTTACCATGTGATAGTCTCTAGATTGGAAGGTACTGGGAGTCACAGCAATGAAGAAGGCCCAATCCTTACCCTTCAAAGCATAGGCAGTCTGGTAACAGAAATAACATATGAACCAGAACACCTTACTTCAAGATAAGAGGATATATCCTTGCAACAGAAACACCAGTGCTGTTGTTACGGGAATTGGGAAGAAACAGAAATCATTCCTGATTACAGTGTCAGGGCAGGACACAAGCTTTGAACTCAGGTCTGTCGGACACATCATTACCCCAGGAGAGAATGTACCTGGGACCCAACTGTTGAAAATCACAGGACCCAAACCACCTTGCCCTTAGGCAACAAGCGTGCTGGCAAAGGTTATGTAGTCATGGACCTGGTAGTCATGGACCCATTTGGGACTTTAGAAAATAAGCCCCGAGTTTCTCCTTGAGGCTAATCAGAGCCTCTTGTGGGCTCTGAGGGAATCACCATTATATGAACACAATTTCAGTATGTTCACTTAACATTCATTTCTCTGTAATCTTCCATCTGTTGACATCATCCCTCCAAGAAGTACACTTTTTAATATGTATCTTGTAATCCAAAATCCTTTCAAAGTTGGTCCTCTTTTTAGCAGACAGGAGACCAAGTTGGGATGTCCCATGTGGGGACTACAGTCACTTTGCACCATTTTATTAAACTGTGGCAGTATTTTTAGCTCTAGAGCAAAAGACTATGAGGGAATAATACAAGTTTACTTCTACCATAATTCAAAATAGGCAAAATGAACAAATCTAATCTGTGTGAACCATTGGACTTGTAAATGTTACTTTCCCAAGAAGCCTTGAAAATAGGTTATCAGTTCCAAAGAAGCTATTCTAGCAAGAACCAGTTAGGAATCAATTTGCCAGTTCTATGGCTTGCAGGAAAAAAAGTTACTTTTATTTTCGATTATACACCTAAACCTGTTTAATTTGAAAAATGGACCATTAATAGTTCTATGAACTATAGAACTGTGCATTTTTGTGCAGGAAGCAACATGTATTTATGGAAGAAAATATATGCAAAATTTTTATTGCTTAAAGGCAAGATGTCATAACATCTCAGCAACATAACTGTATTTCGGTAATGGTTACTTATGGTTCATCTGTCTGTATATTAAGATAAAATGGAAGGCATACATGTTTAAAGTAATGCCTCCATTCCCTTCCCAAATTAATCTTTAGAGTGTTCCGAATCATAAACATACAATAATGTTTGATTTTAACAGGGTTAATCATGGGACTTTCCAACAGCTATGTGTTAATCAAGTTAACTCACCTGTCAAAAACTACAGTTTAAAGACTAATTCTATCACATTCATACTATGATGGAGAAAACATCAAATTGATGGTTAAAAAAAAAAAAAACATGTATCATTCATACTTTGGCTTTGGATCTGAGTCCTGGGACAAGCCATCATTGTGATCGACACTTACTTTACCTGGCTTGAACATTCTTTTAAAAATGATGAGAAGAGCTCCCGTCAATGCTGAGGAGCACAAAAGGGAGCAAACCCAGGCTCGTAACACACTGATTACGGTACTCAGGAATTCTTTTAATCATTTCCAGTAGATGCTCAAGAAGCATCTGTTGACGGAACGACCCCATACAGACTTGATACTGGAAACCATCTCTCCAGCAACTGTACAGAAGCTAGAAGCAGTTGCATGGGTATTGTTGACTCAGGTCATCTCTCTGCCAAATGCACAAGGAAGCCTACTGAGGTAGAAATCCCTCCAACTCTCTGTGAGCAGTAATTGGCCTCTAGAGGTATGATCCACCAGTCACTAATGAAGATAGCCCTAGACTTCTCTATGGAAAAAAAAAAAAAAAGAATTACATAAAGACACAGAAGCCAAAATGCATTACCTTTTTAAATCTCCTTTGTGAAAAGGTCACAAAGGAAGGGTGTGGGAGGAATGGGTAATTCACAGAGAAGATAGAATCCTCACTATGGTTATTTCTAATATATATGCCTAAATAGCACTTGGTAAGGGAATTACCTTTAAGTCTTCATGAGTTGTAATATTATCTGGGGAAGTTTGTCCATTATTTTTTTAAATTTTTTTTTCAACGTTTATTTATTTTTGGGACAGAGAGAGACAGAGCATGAACGGGGGAGGGGCAGAGAGAGAGGGAGACACAGAATCGGAAACAGGCTCCAGGCTCTGAGCCATCAGCCCAGAGCCCGACGCAGGGCTCGAACTCCCGGACCGCGAGATCGTGACCTGGCTGAAGTCGGACGCTTAACCGACTGCGCCACCCAGGCGCCCCTGTCCATTATTTTTAAAAAACAAAAGTATTGGGGGAAGATACTTTACCATAAAATAACAATCAATGGTAGTTTTAAGGTTTGTAGTGCTCATCTGACAGAATCAGTAAAACGCAATTTAAAATTTAAGCATGAATTTATTCATTATCCCTAGGGATATGACATCACTACAGCATCGTTGGACACAGCTGTGAAGATGCTTTTCAACAATTACTTAAAAGGACATTATAATAAGTGATTACTTTGTGGAAACCAGGTATATTTACCCACAGGAAAAAAGAGAAAACAATGCTACCATTATACAAAGGGGTTCTTGGAGCATAGCAGCATTATTTCAATTTCAATAAAAGTGAAAACCACATTTTTACACTGGAAAACTGCTAGATCAATCATGATAGTTTTTAAGAATTACTTTAAATATTGCATGCAAAAGTTTGAACAAAATTGCCTTTGAAATGTGAGATTAGAAAAAAGGAATCTTCAAAATTCACATCATAATGTATAAAATAAATAGGCATATGTGAGCAAGTGAATTAAACATTAGACTAATGTAATTATTCCATCTATATCACTTGAAGTTTACATTTGAATGAGACCAGAGATAATTGCATGTTTTGTTTACTGTTGGATATTATGTGCATCAGATAGTGCTTGACATGTGCTGGGCATTGAAGTATTTATTGAATAAATATAGTTGCATTAAAACTCTCCTTTGATCTCTCACTGGCAAAAAAGTAAACTTGCTTGTGCTCAGGATATCATATTAGAAAATATGTATTATATTTTTGTTGAGTTTGAGGTGCGGGTTTATGAGAGAACAAAAAGGAAAATAGCTTTACACGAAGACTTGTATATGTTGCTATCAATATACTGATTAAGACCTGTTTATGTTGCTATTAATACTGATTATTTCTTAACCTCTCTTTTAAAATGTTAGTGCCATTCTCAAAAAACCTAGATCCTCTTACTATGAAACATAGTGTGTGTTCAATGAATTAAAACTATTGGGTAGAACGTATGTGCTTTAATGCAAATATTCCAGAAGCAGGTAACATGGGCTCTTCAAAGTTTATTCTTTCCTTCCTCTGCTATTTTAATGGAGCACAAAGGACTTTTCTATGTGTATGGAAGCACTGGCTTAGAAATAAATCTGTGTTATGGGCTAGGCCTATCTGCTTGATCAAGTTGGACAGATTGCCTGCTGACCAGTAAAATTAATGAAGTGAACAGACTCTTGGGACAACTTTAGGAAAGAAGAAAATGTTCTGAGCTACAGTTTTCTCAACAGTAATAAAAAAGGAATTGAAGTACTTATATTATAAAGACTGTTTTAGCTCTAAAATTTCCATACTTCTAAGCTATTTCCCAGCATTCCAGTGTATGTAAAATGAGATTCTTTTTGTAATTGGCTGATTGTGTCTTGTACCTTCAGCCCTTACCTATCTTGAGATTATCTTTTACCCTGATTAAGGATCAGTAAGTTATTTCCACTAAAAGCCAATCATTATATAGCCATCCTTACAAAAGGCCTATGGCTTTCCTTCACATAGCACAAGCTATAAAGGGTTTTGACTGCCTCAAGTTGCTTACGCACTCAGCCTTAAGAATCAGTAACTGTCGGGGCGCCTGGGTGGCGCAGTCGGTTAAGCGTCCGACTTCAGCCAGGTCACGATCTCGCGGTCCGTGAGTTCGAGCCCCGTGTCGGGCTCTGGGCTGATGGCTCAGAGCCTGGAGCCTGCTTCCGATTCTGTGTCTCCCTCTCTCTCTGCCCCTCCCCCGTTCACGCTCTGTCTCTCTCTGTCCCAAAAATAAATAAACGTTGAAAAAAAAAATTAAAAAAAAAAAAAAAAGAATCAGTAACTGTCAGAACAAAAAATGAGCAAGGTTGGATTTCCATGTAGTCACTGAAATGACTGCTTTTTATTTTGAACTGCTTCCAGGATGTGTCTTGCAGTAATCTCTTGTATAGTGAATACCTACTTTTGCCCCCAAGGAAAGGTCTGTGCACCATGGGGAATGCAAAAACGGAAGCACAGTCCTGGGCAGTATGTTCTGGGACTAGAGTTTCTCTATTCTTACTTGCTTCTCTTTCCTTTTTAGAATGTGACATTAGTTACATGTACAGAAATCACAGGGACAACATTGGATGGAATGATATGCTCAGGATTTTAGAGTAAGAATTCTTGAATTGAATTGGAAAATTATATTAAATTAGCTTTAGCATCCCTCCCAACCTTAGAATTTTATAATTTCCCAAATAATCAAAAACTAATACAGCAATACACGAAGCTGCTTTTTCACATTTTAACCCTATGGCCTGTGTTTTTTACACTAGGAATGCCTCCTCATACCTTTTCTCCTTAGTATCTTTTAAGACTCGAATCAGACATCTCTTCTAAACATACATCAGTCCAGATAGGTGACCTCTCCTCTCTGCTGTCATGGCAACGTGTACAAACACGTACTAGAGTGCTCTTTATTTTCTCTCTAACCACAGGTTACAGTTTTGCTTATAAACCTTTGTATAGTCACAGCCTAGTTGATTGCCCAGTGAAGTTATATTGAATCGAACTGTAGAAATCTTAACATTTAGTACAAAATGTAGTCAGAATCCCTCATTTAGAAGCCAAAGCCTATATTGAACTCCATTCTGAATGGCTTCAGCTTTAGAATACCTACATAATCTACCTTAAAAACAAAATCAGGAAGTATAAGCCGACACAGTGTGCTTGAAGGCCTTTTTTGGAGGAAAAGCAAGCCATTTTCTATTAGTAACATTTCAAATTCCAAATGTATTCGATAAACCAATTCAACAACTGCCTGTTTTTCCACTACTATTAGTCATGTCCATTTCTATGTCCATCTTCTTTAACATTTTTAAAGGCATATGTTTTTGATTTGTAACCTTGTAACCTAATAAGAAACCAAGTTAAGTGTCCATCCAGGTTTTTTTTTCATTCTATCTAAATATTTCATGAAGCAAGACACTGTGAATAAATTTCCCCCTGTTGCATCCTTAGCTTTTTAAAGAAGGATGATTCATTCATTCCATTTATTATTTGTCTATTATGTGACAGCAAGTATGTGAGACATTCAAATATAATTATAAGCCCAAGAAATGTGATCACTGGCCCCATGAACCCCACAGCCTATAATACAGGGAGTTGCTGGGCACCTATATTACATAGTGGGAAAATATAAGCAGGGTCTACAGGAGGACCTAGGAGGGACACTTAATACACATTTTAGTGTTAGGTTTAGTGGGGGGGCTATTCAATGAAAATATTTACTATCAGGCCATTTACAGAAAAAGTTTGCCAGCCCCTGAGCTGTAGGGTTGGCTAGGCTCAAGGCCCAATATGGCTTCACCCACCTATCTGGCAGTTCATCTACCTACTAGTTAGGTTGCCTCCCGGTTTTTCTTTGTGGCCTCTTACCAGTCAGTAGACTAGATGAGGCTTCCTCAGAACATGGTAGCCTCAGGATTTCAACAGTGTGACACCAGAAATTGCAAGAAGCTTCAAGATTTCAACCGTATGAAGCAGCAATTGCAAGAAGCTTCAAAACTCATACAACATCATTTTCTTCACTTCTATATGTTAAAGGAGGACTCAAGACCAGCCCAGATTCAAGGAGTTGACAAATGAACTATCATCAATTATTGGGGGAAGTGGCAACACTGTGTTCACACCACTTTGCACGGTTATACTACACTGTAAATGCTGTTCAAGTTGGATCCCATAAACTTTGGTATGCTATGTTTTATTTTCATTGACTACCACATTCAAGAGTAAAGTGCCTGTATCTTGACTGAAGTATAATTACATGAATGTATAATTTGTCAAAATTTACCAAACTGTACATGTAAGATGTATGCATTTGATATAATTAAATTATACTTCAATAAATAAAGCTGTATTTTTTGAAAGAGTAGAGTGGAATACAATGAGACTACAAAACTAAGAAGTAAGCAGATTGATCAGTCATGGTACTCCAGAGAAACAGAATAGGAGAGTATGTATAAATGCATGTGTTTTTATATACATAATTACATATATATTATATAACTTACATTTATTATACACGCAGATTTATTTAAAAGAAATTGGCTCACATATTGTGGAGGCTAGTAAACTTGAAATCTAAAAGGCAGGCTAGAAATACAGGCAGGAAGTTCTGCTATAGTCTTGAGGTAAAATTGCTTCTTCTCTGGGAAATGTTTTTGCTCTGGAAGCCTTCAACTGATTGTATGAGACCCACCCATTATCAAAGGTAATCTTCTTTAATTAAAGTGAACTTAATATAGATTCTAACCACATCTACAAAATCTACAGTAATACCTAGTGTTTGATTAGTATAGACCAGCCAAGTTGACATATCTCATGCCACATGCCTACAATACGTACGTACTGATTTTTCTTTTTCTAATAAAGCCAAAAAGTATCTTGTTCCCCATACTAACAAAACCAGTTTTAAAAGACCCATTTAAAAACAATTTTTATCCATGTATAATTTTATGTGAGGCATAGCTAACTTTTAATAAAGTAATATTAAAAATTCCTTTTCTATCAGTTCATATCCTGAATCATCACAGAGATCTTAGGAAAAGTCTAATTTGTATTTCTGTGCGCTACTATTCAATTGAAATACCAGACAGTCACTAGGGTTATAGAACACCTGAGTAACACCACCGACCAACTTAACCTAACTGACATGCATATAACCATCCACACCAACAGCCAAATACACACTACAAACTATTTTGAAGCATACATTGAGTATTCTCTGGGGTAGACCACGCACTGTGTCATCAAACAATTCACATATTTTTAAGAGGATTTAAATTACACAAAGAACATTCTCTGACTATAATGGAATAACACTGTGAACACCAACAAAAAAATTTGGGAAATATTCAATTATTTAGAAATTAAAAGCCATAGTTGTAAATTGCTAACAGATCAAAGAAGAAATCACAAGGAAAAATTTAAAATATCAAACTAAGTATAAAAACAACTTAATAAAAACTTATCAGTATTTATGAGATTTAGTTGAGTCAGTTTTTAGGAGGACCTTTTATCTTTAAACACCTAAATTAGAAAGGAATATCTATAATCAATAATCTAGCCTTACCTTAAGAAGCTAAAAAAGGGGCGCCTGGGTGGCGCAGTCGGTTAAGCGTCTGACTTCAGCCAGGTCACGATCTCGCGGTCCGTGAGTTCGAGCCCCGCGTCAGGCTCTGGGCTGATGGCTCAGAGCCTGGAGCCTGCTTCCGATTCTGTGTCTCCCTCTCTCTCTGCCCCTCCCCCGTTCATGCTCTGTCTCTCTCTGTCCCAAAAATAAATAAACGTTGAAAAAAAAATTTTTTTAAAAAAAAAAAAAAAAAGAAGCTAAAAAAAAAAAAAAAGAAAGAAAAAAAATCAAAGCTTAGGTAAGTAGAAGAAAATAAAGATCAGAACAGAAATCACGAAGACAGAAAACAAAAAACAAAGCAAATCCATGAACCAAAACCGAGTTCTTTGAAAAAGCAAAAGAACAGTTTACTTTAACCAAGAAGGAAAGGTAACAAATTACTAAAATTAGGAATAAAAACAAAGGTCTATCACTATGGAACACAGAGAATTAAAAGGATTATAAGGAACATAGTGAAAAGTTTCATACCAATACATTGGACAGCTTAGATGAAATAGAGAAATTTCTAGAAAAACATGACAAAAACTGACACCAGAAGAAAGAGAATATCTGAATTTACCTATATAGTACAGAAATTGGTAATAAAAAAATCTTCCCACAAATATCAAAGCTCAGATGACTTTATTAGTGAATTCTACCAAACATTCAAGTATGTGTATATGTACACACATACATATACACACTCCAATTCAAAGCAAACTTTCAGAAATAGAGGAGTGAATATTTCCCACATATTAGGCTAAGATTAGCCTGGTATCAAAGCCAGACTTCACAAGAAAGGAACGCAGTGGTGACAATACAGTATCATTTTTTGATTTTGTTGGGGGAAGGGGATAATTGATCTTTTAACATTAGTTAGCAGTATCTGTTACCCTAAAGAGATGGGAGTAAATTTCACTTGGTTACATTTATAGATGTAAATAGAACTGATTTTTGAGGACTTGTTCTGTACTAAGCACTGTGGTGAAGATTTGGATGTCAGAGGCAAGTGACAGTCCTTATCTTTAAATTGCTCACTATCTTGTAGAAGAGGACAGAAATGTAAATAAATAGCTGTTGTTATGTTCAAAAGCGCTATAGCAATCGCGTTGAATGCATTGTAATAGAAAGGAAAAGTATCAATCTCAAAGGCATTGGAATTACTTCAAACAACAACAAATGCTTGAATAGCCTTGAAAAATCTTAGAGGACACTCATTTTTTTATGGTCAACAGTTTGGACTGGATCCTGAAGGGGTTTCTGTGAATATGGGAATATCAGTCAGGCTACTAGATAAAGATAAGACTTCTAAGCCTGACCTTATAAATACACCATCAGAATCTTTGTGTTGCAGACTAGGATTTTTTTATGTTTGTTTGTTTGTTTGTTTGTTTGTTTGTTTGTTTAGAGAGAGCACGAGCATGTGAAGGGGAGGAATAGAGAATAAGGGAGAGAGGCAATCTCAAGCAGGCTCCATGCTGTCAGCACACAGTCAGATGCAGAGCTCGATCCCACGAAACATGAGATCAGGATCTGAGCAGAAATCCAGAGTCAGATGTTGAACTGACTAAGCCACCCAGGGGCCCCGCGAACTAGGAAATTTTAACAAGAGGGATTTTCTCAAGTTTGACAGTGCTCTATTTGGTAACAAAAGTTTTAAAGAGGTTTGTAGGGGGCAGGGGATACCTGGGTGCTGGGTGGCTTAGCTGGCTGAGTGTCTTTGCTTTTGGTTTAGGTCATGACCCCAGACTTGTGAGATAAAGCCCTGAGTTGGGCTCCATACCAAGCCTGGAGCTTGCTTGAGATTCATATTCTCTCTTTCTCTCTCTCTTTCCCCCCCAGCTCGACTATTGCCCCCCACTCCCCCCACTTGCATGTGCTCATTAATTAAAGAGATTTATGAGAACATGAACTAATTCTTAATTTTCACTTTGGCATTTGCTTAGCCACCTCTTCTACCCAAGTGTCCTCTTCTTGGCTGTCCTTAACTTTCCCCTCCTGGGCTTTGCAAGCACCAACTCGGTCACAGTAGCCTTGATAAGGTGTCTACATCTTCCACCATTTTGGTCTCAATTCCTAGGGATTACAGTTTCATCAAATGGGTTACCTAAACCATGCACCCAAAGTCCATTACATCCATGCCATTCAGTCTTAACCTGGGCCTTCATCTTCTTGGCAACTGCACCTTGACTCCTTGGCTTGCTACCCAATGTAACTTCATTTTTCTTCCCCTTTAAAAGCCCAAAATATTCTTTACAGATCTATTTTCAGTAGATATTTTCCTATGTTACTAATGACATTACTCCTCTGGCAATTTTACGTAAGCACACATAAGAGTTAAAAACACTTTATATGGCTAATGAGGTGGAAAATATTTGACAAAATATGTAACAATTATGAGGAAATGGTAAACGTGTTAGGGGAAAGGGTAGAGAGAAGTCTTTTTCTAGCTCTATCAGATTGGAAAGTGATTTTTCATCAAGAAAAACCACTGTTATTCAATTTAGAGGGACAGATTTCAGAGACACAAGCCTTCAGAATAAGGAAAGAGCAAACCATGATAAAACCCTCAGAGACAGAAGAACTCAGAGGAACAGAGAGCAGACATTGTAAAAGCAAACTTCAAGGTCCAGAACTGAATTGAAATTTACAACAGGTATTAATCAGAGGAGAAAGCAATGCACATACAGTTTTTGAGGCTGCTGAATTATCAATATAAACATTGAACATGACCAACAAAGAAGTGAAAGTTCTCTGCAAACAGGACAAGGAAGGTAACCATTCCAACACAGACATCTTGGAACCTGAAACAGATGGGACTAAGAAACTCATCAAATGACTTAAAACTAGGAGAAAACTAGGAGCAGGACAGAGATATTTTCCTAAGGTTTCACCAGTTATTTCTTGAAAATATACCCAAGATTTAACTTGGGAACATACTATATGTTGGGGAAATGTGTTGTATGTAATTTACCATCATACTTACTTGAACTACTAGATGAACTTTACCTTATACATTCCACATAAAATTTTAGTTACTCAAAGTCCTCTTACTGTTTCTAGAAAGTCTTGGTTGATGATACTAATGGTGTATTCAGAAGTTTATTGACTTAACTAAACCATTAAGACTCTGGCCATCACGGGGCGCCTGGGTGGCGCAGTCGGTTAAGCGTCCGACTTCAGCCAGGTCACGATCTCACGGTCCGTGAGTTCGAGCCCCGCGTCAGGCTCTGGGCTGATGGCTCGGAGCCTGGAGCCTGTTTCCGATTCTGTGTCTCCCTCTCTCTCTGCCCCTCCCCCGTTCATGCTCTGTCTCTCTCTGTCCCAAAAATAAATAAACGTTGAAAAAAAAAATTAAAAAAAAAAAAAAAGACTCTGGCCATCAGGAGTAGGAGACCAGAAAAACAGTCCCCATTACAGAATGCTGTCTTACAGGATTCAGCTTTGATGTCGGTCTCAGACCACACATTCCTATCATATTGCTTTAAATTAATCTCAACCGCAAACACAAGGAGATCAAGCTCATTGGCTTGAGTTCACACATACACTCTCATCATGACCTCAACATATGTGTACAAGGCATTAACTCCCTGAGCACTTTGGGGATTGTTACTTTGATCTTTCTGGGAAGCCAGAAACTGCGTATCCAGCCCAATAGAATCTGAATATGGGAGAGATTAAGGCTTCTTCCAGGTGGGCTCAGCGGAGGATAAATCCTAGCTCTCATTCCTAGGGGAAGCTGAGCTAGATAGGGGTTTTAGAGAAGTGGGTCTCAAATATTACCACTAAAAGTCATCTAGAGGGCTTGTCAAAACACCTTACTGGGACCCACTTGAGAGTTTTTGATTCCACAGTTCTAGGATGGGACATGAGTTTTTCATTTATTACAAGCTCTCAGGTGATGCTCATAGTGCTTATCCAGACACCACACATAAAGAGTCATTGTGTTAGGATGGAGGTGATAACCGCCTAGGCCCAGGGGTTATGTGGGACTGAGTAAATGTGGGGAGACACATCAAACAGGTCCACACAGACAGAGCTCATTCATTCATGTACATCCTCCAGTTGACTTCCCTTAGACTGGGATATCCGGAGGTATGCAATAAAGTGTAATCTGAATAAAAGCTGACAAGACTATCCTTTCACCCACAACACATTTATTGAGTGCCTACTGTGTAGCAGATGCTGAGCCAGGCACTAAGCATTCCGAAATAAAGCATGATCCTTGCTCTTTACGGGAGCATTCTATTTTGTGATGTTTAAAACAATGATTCTTCCACCTCCATAAGTCATGTTGCCTCTGGCTTCTCATTTAATGGCCTTTCATTCCTGAGGAAAGTCAGATGCTGCCTCGAATAAAGAAATCATTGTTCAGGTTTAAACTTAAAAATATATAAATTTTCTTGAGTCCATAGCACGAGAGAAGTCCTGAATGCCCAGGCTCTGTTTAGAGACAAAACACTTTGTAAATTCCAAAGCCTGACTTTTATTTATCAAGAGCAAACCCTGGAAATCTAAGCATGGAGTTTTATGCTACAGAATAGAGAGAACTTGATGGAGTCACAGCTCCAGTCACAGAAGGAAAAATACAAATTTCTCTGGCTTCTGGATGGAAAATGCAATTTCAGAAATAAATTTTGATGAGATATAACCAGGGTAAGATTGTTGTTTCTCTGGCACTCAGTATTTTAACGCCCTTGAACATAGGCCCAGAGGGGCAATAGATGTTAAAAACTTCAAGGTGACAGAAATTCAACAACAAAGATCCCACATAGCTTGACAAAGAATTCCAGCACAGCTCAGTTGGGGATCCGCTTCCCCTTAATCATGGCATGAATGGTATAATGTTGTCCATAGAGTAAAGGGGCGTAGATTACAATCTAGAAATATTGCTTCCCTCTTTCCCTATGCTTGCTCAGTACATGCTAAAGATTCCTAAGGTACCACATGATTGTATGAAACATACAAGAGACAGGTGAAAATTTAAAAATCAATGTGCCTACTGAAGGATCACAGTAGTACAGGGGCAAGGGACTCCTAAGGTCCAGGCTGGGTTCTAGGCAGTTCAATACCAGGAGGGAAGTGAAACATCTGAGCAACAAGAGGGCAGTAGCCCCTGATGAGGCTGAGGCAATGAACCAAGCAGTTAGGGATGCACACTGAGGCTCACCATGACCGCTGCTGGCAAACTTTAAGCCATGCATTACATCAGCCATAAACTTGTCACCTGAAGACACAGCAAGGACAGAGAGCAACACCCGAAGACTCAGCTTAAATGAGCTATATCTCAACCAAAGACCATAAACAGCATCAACACAGGGACCCAAGGGCCCTACAACCACTTAGAGGAGATTGGGTAAAATTTCTCCTACACTCTGATGACATAAGAGAAAGGAAAGCAAGAGAGGAAAAGATCTTGAAAGACTGAGCTGTCGCTCCAAAAGAAATTCAGTTTGCCAAATGGAAACTCCTAAACTGGAAGATGCTCTTTATCCAAAAGATACTATTTTAAAATGGAAGACACTAATTTATCCCTACTAAACAAGCTGAAATGTGTAATTGTTTATGCTGTGGTGGTTATTGCTGCTTTCTTCCTGCTTGTGAATAGGGATGGGGATTCCAGGGAAAAAAACAGAATATTTAACACTGGGATCTGTTTTATTATGGAGAAGGAGGGAGTGATTCTCAAGTTGCTGTGAATAAATCGCAAAACCACCACAGTCAGAAATTCCTAATGTATTTGGGTTATGTCTATACACAGATAATTATAAGAAAAAAATCAGTCCTTTGTAGGTTAAGATGGGAGATCTCAGGCTCCAGATGAAATTGAGACCTCTAGGTAAAGCTCAATGAGAAAATGGGACTCAGAGTTGAGAACATAACAAACAAAAGAACTACTAACACCACCACCAAAAAAATTCACCAATCTTGGGGGGGGACATTGGACCACTTGAGGAGGACATTGGTCCACAACAAGAGCTAAATAGGTGGGGTAGATGAGGATGATACAGGCATATAAGGCAACAGGACAGTAACTAGAAACCCCATTATCAGCTATGGGAACGCTATGGACGTCCTGCCTCTAGTAGGTATCCATTAAATATATTTTAATTTTTAATTTTTTTTTCATGTTTATTTAATTTTGAGAGAGAGAGAAAGACTGACAGTGAGCAGGGGGAGGGGCAGAGAGAGAGAGGGAGATGCAGAATCCGAAACAGCTCTAGGCTCGAGCTGTCAGCACAGAGCCCAATGTGGGACTTGAACCCAAAAACCGTGAGATCGAGATCTGAGCCATTTTTCCACAGGGGAGCATGCTTGGTGGAAAGTGTGAGATACTACTGATGGTGAAAGATAGGGTCCTACAACCAACCTTTTTGGGTTTTACTTTTTGTGAGTATTTTAGTGCTGAATTTGACAAGGAATCAAGTACCTCCTGGTAATGTGTTCAGATTCCAGCTCTGCATTCCTGGAGCAGTCACTGGGATCAAACCTCGGTCTAGCTGTCTCTGTCGGGCTCAGCTAGAGCAGCAAAGAGAATGATGGATTCCCAGAGGAGGAAGCCAGACGATTCCAAAAGCCACTCGATTATGATCACTGTCACCTTGAAGAACATCCTCCTATTTTCAGCACTGGCTGCTATTATGCACATAACTGGAAGAGAGGGTTTTAACTCTCGGCCCCTAAGCTGGCGAGTGAATTTCCTGGGTCAGTCACTGGACAGCGAAGGACAGCATTATGCAACTTCAAGGCAATCAGAAGTTACTTCCTTAGAGTTTTTCTGCTGCTCTGATTGGCCCAACGAGTTTCAAGAGATAAAGATAGAAACCACAGTTGGGCGAGAGGTTTTTCCGACCCAACTCTCCTCCTTCCCTCCTCTCTCATTTTATCTCAGTGAGCCCACAGAAAAGTAACAGAGTTAGTAACTCCATTGGGTTGTCCTGCTACCAAGCAAAAAAAAAGTTTACCACGTTACTGACAGAACTGGGACCCAGAACTCAGAGTAGTTCATCTCGAACTTGAATTTACATCTTGTTAATTATCAGATTTGACATTCCACATGCATGCCATGCCTCCTCCCACAATGTATGTGAAAGTTCACACAGATCCTAGTAAGCACTGATCATATTCATCATGTATGAAAAGAAAGTGTGAGGTTTTATTTAATGCCTTCACATCTTGGGGCAAGAAAAAAAGTGTTTAAGTCTAAGGTAAATGATTCTAGGGAAATATAAGTTTGTAATTAAAGGAACTGATTTTTAATTGGAGATCCTCTGAGGCAGAGAGCTCAGAATGCCCGGGAACATTGAAGAATTGAGTGCATTGTCCAGTCTTTCAAGTGGAATTGACTATATGTTAAGGAGGCAATTGAAGGTTTGCCTCTGATAACAGCTGAGAAAAGCCAGAAGCCAGTGAGAAGCAGCCAGGAGCCACAAAAAGTGGCCAAGGACAATGCTGTCGGCAGAGAGAGGGCAGCATTTACATAGGAACCTTTGACGAGCTCAGCAAGGGGAAAAGGTCAGCAGACCAGAACCCAGCAGTCCTGGCTCTCTTCCAGGCTCTGGCAACCATTCCTAGGGTGACTCATCTGAGACACTACAACGTCTGCCTCAATTTCTACACCTGTAAAATAAAGAAACTGAATCACACAGGCCTTGAAGTCTCATCACACCCAGAATCCATAGAACCTGAGTGTGAGTGGCCCCCTCTTTAATCTCAGGTGCTTCTCACTGAGAAATTCACAGGGCCTTGAATATCATTAGAGATTTAATTACTAGCACTCTTTTTGACCAGAATTGTATTTGGTAAAAACAAATGCATTGTTGATTTTTTTTTTTTTCCTAGTCTCAGTTTTCCCAAGCCAAAAACAAGTAAGAGCTGCTAATTCCTGGTATCTACAATCTGGGTGTTCTGAAACAATGCCAGTTTTATGTATTATGTTGAATTGCCCATTCCCACCAAGATTTGAAATTTCCAGCATTTTCTCACTCAAATGGTATCTCCTTGACTATCATTTATTACCCAAAGTGGCACAATATTACTGTCAGAAATCTTTTACGCTCCCTCAGAAAATGTGTTCATGGCACCTATACTGATACAAAGATTCTATCCATAGGGGCAACAATAATCAAAAGTCATGGTGGCAATAATTTCTTCTCATATTAATGTAGAAAATTACTATGATTATTTCTATTCACCAATAAATAAAATATGTGACCAAAATGGCCCTATGAAACCTTCAATTTATAGATCATGGGAAGCGTACTCTAATGTTTCGTTCCTAAGTATGTTGGACCAATTACCAGGTCCTGTTAACTTGCAGGGTCCCAGCCTCCCTCCCTGCTGTGTTGTTCAGGCTTCCAGAGGGAGGAGCGCATCTTACAAATCAGACCAGCTATGAAAGGGCTCACCAGTGCTCGCGCCATCCATCACGTCCTACGTCTGCAGTGGTGCCACACCACACGGGCCGTGCCATCACGGACCACGACCTTGCCGTAGCTCCACCCAAGAGGGCAAGGGGTAGCGCTAGGTTTGCGATACTCTTTCAGTGGTTACAGTTTCCGCTACTCCAAATAGAGCCGCATCATTGTCTCTTAACTTCCACTGTCCCCTTTCACAAGGGAAAGGTTAATGCCCCTTCTTGTGGCCTGTCCTTAGAACATATCCCACAGCAGACCTGGGGAGCTCCCCAGCAACCCATGGTCTTTTGTTCTCTCATGCAGCCTTCTAGAAGTTTCCCAGGACTGCGGTAACAAAGCACCACAAACTGCATGGCTTAAAACAGTACGAAAATTTTCCCTCACAGTTTCAGAGGTCAGAAGTCCAGAATCAAGGAATTAGCAGGACCCTGTTTCCCCCCGCCCCCCCCCCAAGCCTGTAGGGAAGAATCCTTCCTGCCATGTTCAGCTGCTGGAGGCTGCAGGCGATCCTTAGCTTGGGGCTGCATCACTCCAAACCTCACATTCATCCTCTCCGGGCATCTCGTCTATCACTTACAAAAACACCCGTTATTATCCATCCGGATAATCCAGGATGATCTCATCTCCATTAATTACCTAAATTACATCTGCAGAGACCCTTTTCCCAAATGAGGTCAAGTTCAGTTTCCAGGACATGGTGCACACATATGAGTGGGAGGAGGGCCGTCTTTCAACCGCTGTGAACCTCTAACAGTTTCCCAGAGGAACTTAGACTTGTCTGATACCCTGCTGTCATAGTGCATGCAGCTCTCTTCCTCACAGAGCCACGAGGCAAGTGGACCATAGAGCAGGCTGACTTGGAACCACTGCTCCTTCTTGATCTGTAGATCCTAAAGCTCAGTGTAAGCCCCCATGCCAGATTTCCTTCGTACCCAATGGTTGTGCTTTGCTAAGGAGGTGTCCCTCCCTACCATAGGATTCCTACCTCTCTGCAATTGTCTGTTAAAATCTTTATTAGACTGAACTGTGAAGGAAGGCACATTTCAAGTTCTCCCTTACAAAGCTTCTGCACACTAGAAAATCAGAAAATCTAGGTATATGCTAACATATGTTAGCACAAACATGTATACATTTATTTACATAAGTATATATCAGTGTATATATATTTTTGAAACATAGAAGTGTATGTTGGGTGTGTGTGTGTGTGTGTGTGTTCGTGCCTTTGCTATCAAACCTCACACTGGCTTTTCCAACTCTGTGCTCCAGCCCCTTCATGATATCCAGTTACCTGCATAATTTATACATTTTAGAAACTTAACAGGAAGCAGACAAGAGTCATGCTAACTTTCTTTAGAGGTCAAATAATGAAAAGCCAAATCTCAAAATATCTTCTGAATCTTTGGCTCTCAAGTTATAGAATGATAATTGATGCCAGGGATACAGTCTGAAGTCTTTTACTTTTTAAGCTGGTTGCCAGTAATGATTGTATCTTATAAGTCTTCATACATTTTTTGAGATCAGGATGGGAAAAAATGCAGTTTCATATCTAATCTCCGATGCCCCCTCAACCCAACCAATGACTTCATCCCTCTTCTCTTCCTGTTTTTACTCATATATTAAGAGAGAAGCTTGGGCTTGTATCGCCTAAGGATCGAGGACCAATAAATGGGACCACAGGACTGTGTGGTGTGGCCTCGGCTCAGAGGAGTGTGTACACCCTGGGGAGAGGGGTTAAGGAGGGTTTGATATGGTCACTAGTCGTGCAATTTTAGAACTTGAGTTACAGTTGATTTCACTTAGGATACTCAGAGCCATGGAAGGCACAGGACCAGCCTGGGGTCTGACAGAAACAGACCTTCTGAAATGGGCTCCAGTGAGTAGAACTGACATACATTTAGAACCCTCCCTCGTTTCAGCAGCAGAAACCTGAATCAAGTGGAGGTCCCGTCGATGCTGTACCTCTGGCCTACCTCCTTGTGTATCATGTACCCAGTGGTGTGCTGGATCTCACTCTCAGGAAATTTGTGAGCCAGTTCAATGCGCTATATTAAAAATAAAATAAACTTACAATTAAATTTTATCTAGAAAGAGGTAATCGATATAATGGAATAGATATACATTAATTCTTAATTATTTCTTTACAGCTTACTAATTCACCAGGGCTAAGGTATCATCTCTAAGGGCCCAGAATTTATTTGCTTTGTCCACTATGGGCTTCACATCACCTGGCACAGAGACGGAAACCAGTTCCCCATCTCTCAAAGACAGTCGTAGGAAATCATGGACAAACGGATCTGCAATAGACATATTGAATTTGTCTCTAATTTTCTCCTTCAAAGTATGGTTGGGATTTCCTCAGATCCTAACATCCAAATTTACAGTCTTTTTGTTATGTCTGGAAACACAAAGAGGGCAAGGAAAAGAACCAAAGAGGGTGGGGAAAGGATGTAGAACAGACAGTCTTGCCTCTAGGAGTCCTTCTTAAAGGCTGTGTTGTCACCCAGTTTGTCAAGCAATCAGCACCTCTTTTAATGTTCGTTTGGCAAGAAAATCAACACTTAGAATCCTTAGTCCTAACAAATTAGGCGGGATGTCATTTTTAACATTTCTAGTGCGATCCATTTCCACCTGAGGAAAGGCAACCTATCTCTTTGGAGCCAGTTACACCCTTCTAAGAACAGTCTACTTACATTGAACCACTGCAGGACGGAATACTCCATGAAACTGAGAATCCTTACTAGGTAGCAGATAGAAGCACTTAGGGTCATATTTCTTATTGCATGTATGTGATTATCAAGTTAAACTGTATAAGACATTAAATGCCTAGTAGAATAGACACCACTGGTGCCTATCCAAACCCCTTTCCCAGATTCCCCACGCTGCTTATATTTGGGGTATTCACATTCTTCCACTTGGCAATGTGTCTCATCTTCCACTCAGAGGTAAATCTTCATTCGTCCAAATCTAGTATAGTAATCCCATTCCCCTTGCTAGTGATTGGTTAAGAGCTGGGTATATATGATGCATTTGTGGCCAACAGTGGTATGCTAGGGACATTGAGGAAAGCTTTCCCCACGAATTAAAAAACAAACAAACAAAAACAAGAACACCAGAAAAGATGGTCCCTTGCCTTTCAGTGGACATTCTTACTTCTTGAAGTACGTTGTACCAAAGCAGCTATCCTGTAACCATGACAGGAGGCAGGACAGCAAGGTTGATAATTTCATAATCTTTGAGTGGCTTAATTCCACAGCCCTGGAGCTGTCCTGTCCCAGGATTTCTTGTTATTTAAAATAATAAACATCTTTATTTTTCATGCCAGTTCTCAATGTGCTGTGCCCACACCATAAGCATCAACACCACTCAATTTTTTTTAAACATATGTAAATGTAGGCACTACACCAACTTACAGAATCAGAACCTCCGGGGAAGTGGTCTAGCTATCTATTAGTTAGCAAGCCCTCCAGATGATTCTGACTTATGCTCAAGTTTTAGAACTGGTTTAGCCTACTTGATAATAACTGATCATAGGGTTTAGAATTTTATAGGTAATAAAGAACAAGTAGATTGTTTTCAATAGAAAACATCATATACTTCTCAGGTGAGCTACTCTACTAGTCCCCAAATGTCAACTAATGTTTGGGGACTGTGAGCAAGTCATTTAACATCTTTTTGTCTCAGCTATATTTATTATAAAAGTGTCTCTTGGCTGGACACTAAAATGTTCTACTACATCTACTATGATTATCTAAGTAACCAATTATGTGGGGAGGGGTGATAATTACTAAGATATTCTGCTCTCTTCTTTTAAAATAAGGAAGGTGAAGTGAAAAGCTGACAAACATGTGTTTTCCAAGAAATTTTGAGGCAAAGGACTGGGGGAAAATGTAGGAAACCCTCCTAATTAAAATACCAAGCTTAAAAAGATGGGCTTTGAGAATATAGGAGATATGTGAAGCTAGAGAATGCAGCATTATACCCAACCACAGAGATTGTATTTAGATAACAAGGGACTCCTTCCCTTTGGTTTTAAACAGGCCAGCACCCTGCAAAGAATATTAGTGAAGGTGGGAAGTGCATTAGGAAATACAAGGTAATACTGAAACAACTTGAATACTAATTGTACTTGTTTCCCTTTGATGATTTTCAATTATATTCAGCCATACAGTGAACCAGTAACCAAAAATTTAATTACCCAAAATAACAAGGATCTAGCATAAAATAATAAATAAGGAAGCACACATATATTCAACCTCTACAGACTGGTGATGTGAGGTCCACCAGGAGACAAGTGCCAAGCAGCTTGCAACACAACTGTGATCAGCTCCAACAAAACACAACTTTTGCTGTAACCATCTTTTACCCTGTTCACACATAACTATGACATTGCTCTCCCATAGGCCTCACTACAAGACAGATTTTATTTTCTTCCAGATTGTCTCTCCAACCATCGTAATTTCTAAGTTTAGCTAATAACCCACCCATCTTGACTGTGTCAGGGAAGAGGCAGTCTGTGTAGGGGTGGTGAACGGTGGCTCTGGAGTTAGGCTGCCTGGGTTCCCCATCTCATAGAGTAATGTAAGTTAATATATTTAAAGTGCAGAGGACAGTACCTGGCACAAAGTAAGTGCTCAGTTAACTCTTAACATTATTTGAAAGTAGTGTCCCTCCCTGCCTCCTTCTCTCTCTCCCTCTCTCCCTCCTTCTGTCACAGAAGACATTATGAATTAGGTTTTAAGCTTCTTCAAGATGTCATTTTGCTTTATCTACTTCTATCTCCAGCACTTAGGAGAGTCTTTACTAAAAATTTACTGTATGAAGGAGTTAAATACTGTCTGTTTAGCTACTAGCTCACAGTTTGGCCTTTGAACCATTCTGGGGTTGTTTATTTTTATTTAGGTACAGAAATGCCTTGATCGTTTTTTGTTTTTTTTTGTTTTTTTTTCCCTTTGGTAGTTCTTCTTTGGGACATATTTGTATAAATATTGTTATTAAGGCAAGTGGTGTCATCTTTATGATTCATATCTCATATTGCCAAGCTGCTATCTACAACCACTGGGTCCATTTATAGTACCTCTAGTAATATCCAAGTTTGCCTGTTTCCTCTATCAGCAGAATGATTTTTATCATTATGGTAATTCAAAAGATGCACGATGGTGATGATTAGCAATTTGGTAGTATAATTTACTTTTTAATTAAAAAATGTTTAATTTATTTATTTTTAGAGAGATACAGAGCAAGCAGGGCAGGGGAAGAAAGAGAGAGGGAGAGAGAGAATCCCAAGCAGGCTCCACACTGACAGCACAGAGCCTGATTCGGGGCTGGAACCCATGAACTATGAGATCATGGCCTGAGAAGACACCAAGAGTCAGATGCTTACCTGACTGAGCCACCCAGATGCCCCAGTAGTATAGTTTCTAAGTGGACTTCTAGGACAACTGGGATAGATTTTTTGCCTTCAGAGCTGGCCAGGCACATTCCAGGCATGTTGTTGGTAGACTTGATTTACAGCCATTTAAAAGTTGAATTCCTTTCATTGCTAATAAGCCTAGACATTTATCAAGGATGTCCATACATCCACATAAAATATATGAAGAGTTGAAAAAATATACATTACACTATAGTGTGAACAGGAGACATATGTAGATGTTTGCTTCCTAAGGCTGCCATAACAAATTACCACAAACTAGTAAAGGCAATTTATTCTCTACAGTTCTGGATATGAAAAACCTGAAATCAACATGTCAGCAGGGTCATGCTGCTTTTCCAGCACACTAATATATGCTATTAACCACAATTGTACTCTGATCTTTACCTGTATTTCCTTAGTTGACATTTAAGCCTTTTCCTTTAAACCTGAAGGTTCAATTTTTTAGCTCATTTATCTTATTTCCTTCTTACTAGATGAAAAGCAATTCTACTAAGTGCCCACAGATACCTCTGGAAGGGTCAACCCTGTGTATCTTCAACTCCACAGTCAGACTGTACCAAGGCTATCGAAACAGATGCCACAATCAATCACTGTATCGAAACCAGTGCTTCAGTTATAAGCCCTGCTTACAAGTGCTGCTGCTCCGAGAGTATGAACTCTTACTGGAAGATAAACTAAGTGACTGTCAGTCAGGTTGGGCACATTTCAGAACTTCTCATTTATCAAAGTTATTGGTAAGAAGTAACTTTCATTCACTTATTTAAAGGGGAGTAGCATATACTCAAATTAGCAGAAAAATAAAAAAAAAGAGAGGTAGGACTTATTTTTTTAATGTTTATTTTTGAGAGAGAGAGAGAGACAGAGCATGAGTGGGGAGGGGCAGAGAGAAAGGGAGACACAGAATCTAAAGCAGGCTCCAAGCTCCAAGATGTCAGCACAGAGCCAGACCTGGGGCTAGAACTCACAAACCATGAGATCATGACCTCAGCTGAAGTTGGATACTCAACCAATTGATCCAGGCACCCTGAGAGGTAGGACTTCTAAAATGGCATAATAAGGAGCTCAGATTCTCCCCAGCAAAATAAAAGTTTAACTGGTAAAATTTATTTTTGAAATAATTTGAAGTCTCTGGAAATCGTACTAAGAATACAACAAATGAAGGAACCTTGATATATGACAATATACTAAGTCATGGAAAGAATAATCAGAGTCCATGGCATTTAAGCCAAGATTCACTTGCTTACATACCCTCCCAATCCAGCTCTGTGCTCCAACATCCCCAACCCCCACCCAGCATTCTAAGCCAAGCTGGTACAACCAAGAAGATGATGAATTTGTTCAGCCACGTTATTAAACACAAACCGGTGACCAAGCAAACCTATGACCAGGCAAACAAAACAGTAACTTCTATAGGAATCAGTATCCAGAATTGCTTCATTATCTAAAATGTTTTCAACCCAAAATTAGGAGACATAAAGAAACTGAAAACTGTGATCCATACATAGGGGGGAAAAAAAGAAGGCAATAAGAGCTGATTTTGAAGAGGTCTAAATGGTGGGCTTAGCGGCCAAACACTTCAAAGCAGGCATTGAAAAGATGTTTAACAAACTAAATGAGACCATGCTTGTAGCAAGATCCCTTCAAATAGAGAAGATCACTAAGAAGTTACTAAAAAGAACCAAATGGAAGAGGTGGGAAAGTACAAAACTGAAATAAAAAATTCACTGGACGGGTTCCACAGAGCATGTAAGTTGATAGAACAAAGAACAGAAAACTTGAAGATAGATCAACACAGATTACATAAATCTGGAGAACAAAGAGAAAAAAAGGTATCAAGAAAAAAAAAACACAGCATCTCAAAGACATAGGGGACATCATGCATACAAGCCAATGAGTATAATGGGTGGGAGAGAAGAAAGTAAACAAATTATTACAAGGAATAATGGCTGGAATCTTCCACAACTTGACTAAAAAAAACATTAATCTGTATTTATTGAGGTACCATTAGGTGTCTACACTATCTAGGGCTCCTTAGAGACACGCCCCCCCCAATTACTGTAAGCCTGCTGCTAGCCCTTGTGTCTCAAACTCCTCCCTGCACTCATCCCTTCACTCTCACCAAGCCAGAGCACTAGCCCTCTGCTCAAAGCCAGCTGTTGCCTCTGTACCCTATCACTTTGAGTTTCAGGTCACTATTCTCTTCTCTTCCAGTGTCTATGTTGACCTGACATTCTATGAACATCAGTTTTCCCTCTACTGTATTTCCCTGACTACTAGAGTCAATTCCTTGCCCCTCAGTGGCACCCAGTCCTATCCTGAATCCCAGCCTCAGAGCTAGCAAGAGTTCACACAGTAAGAACTAAGCACTGCATTACGAAACAAAAACAAAAATAACCCTGAAAGGTATGTAACTTCTGCCCATTTCAGAAATGGGAATATTAAAGTTTAGAGAAATTAAGGAAGTGCAAAGGATCACCTTGCCCGTAAATGGTAGAGCTGAAAAATGATCTGTACCTTTCCATTGTATAGACCACCTATGGGTCTTATGGCTAAACGTTATTCTTTCTGTGTTTGTGGGTCATAGGGTCCAACAGTTTTCTGTTGCTACTATAACCAATTATCCACATTAACACAATACAAATTTATTGTCCTGCAGTCCTATAAGTCAGATATGTGATGCAGGTCTCACTAGGTTCAATCAAGTGGTCCATATGGCTGCATTCCTTCTGGAGGTTCTAGAGAAACTGTGCCTCTTGCCTTTTCAGCTTCTAGAGACTGCACTGTATTCTTCAGTGTACAGGGCCCTTTCATCTCCAAACCGGAAATAGGTGGTCAAGCCTTTCCCACATCTCAGCCTTGACACCTGCTCCTTTTCTGCCTCCCTCTTCTACTTTTAAAGATTCGTGTGATTACATTGAGCCGAGATGGATAATACAGGCTGACATTAAGGCCAGCCAATTAGCAACCTTAATCCCAGGTGCAACCTCATTCCTCCTCACCAGGTAAAATAACCTATTCAAAAGTTCCAGGGATTAGGATCCAGACCTCTTGGGGGCCATTACCCTGCCTACCATAGAGCATGAGCATAGCTGTCATTATAATGGTGTGGCAATCCCATTCCCTTCCCCTGCCCTATTTCTCCATCCCCTATTCAACACCTACTTCTACATGGCAATCTTGTATTAGGTTCTGCCTTTTGATACATTTCATGTTTTGTATCACAATGCACACACTGTTTTCCTCCATTCATTTGGATTTCCACACATGCCTGGCTCAATGAATAGGCTAAGTTGAACCAAAGGGATGTGATGGATAATAGCTTAAATTTATTACTCTGGCCACAAAACACTGGCCTTTTAATAATTTCCCCACCCTGTGACTTAATGCAAAAGGAATAAGCTGAGTCAATTATTATAGGCCCTTTCAGGGTTCTCTGGACATACTCTGGGGGCTTAGGTTTGAATGGGACTCAGGTTTTATTTAAGTCTGTCAACATGCTCAGGGGCTGTATCAGTTAAGGTTTTTTTGTTCTTGTTCCAAGTGACAGAAATGGGTGGGGTAGTTTTGCGGGTTTTTTTGATGTGGCCAAGCAAAAGAAAAAAATATTTCTAGAATACAACAGCTACGCACCAGGATTGGAAATAGAGCAAAAACAAGAGAAAAAGAAACTACTGAAGAATCTTGTCAGGACAGTTTTATCAGGATGTTAGTCTTTCCGTGGAGGAGAATACCATAAGGAATAGAAGAAAAACAGTCGAAGTCTCCAGCTGGCCAAGCTTAGTTTCAGGTCTATTATGGAAGTGAGAGCAGAGATCTGGTGAGGAGGAAACTAAGCATTAGGCATCCCTTACGGGTCATTTGTGAGAAAGGAGAAATGCAAAAGTCTATCATTCTGGGTTCATCCAGAGAAGCAGAACCAATAGAAGATCTATATTAAAGGATTTATTACAAAGAAAATGTTATGCGGTCAATAGTTGATGTGGGGGTTGGTTAGGTAAGTTTAAACTTCTCAGGCCATCAGAAGGCACAATGAAACTCTCAGGCACAGTCTGAAGCTGCTGCTCACAAGCAGAATTTGAAGTTTCAACTCTGCTGTTAAGGTCTTTTAACTGATTGAACTAGGCCCACCCAGATTACTGAAGGTCATCTCCTTAAAGCCAACTGATTATGGACTTTAATAAGATCTACAAAATATATTCACAGCAACACCTAGATTAGGGTTTCCTTAAGCAAGGGGGAAAGTAGGGTAGAGAAGTTGACACACCAGAAGACCAATGCACCTGAGTAGCAGAACCAAGTATCTCTGTTTATAGATCAGCAAACATTACCCACCATGTGGGAGAAAGAATTCACCTGAAAACAATCATGGGTGGGGACTGGATATTGAGACAAGTACATGGATTCCACACAGCCCAAAACAAATGCCCACTACAGAAGCTGGTAAGGAGGTGGCAGAGAGTTTGGAGACAGCTCATGGTGGCAAGGAGCACGGATGATTTTTCTGCCAGCTTGGATCTTCCTATCAAATCTCCTTCTGTTATGTGGCCATCCCATGAGCCACTCCATCTACAAGACTTTTCATACTCTTGTGCTTTTTAAAAAAACGTTTATTTTTGAGAGAAAGACAGCACACAGACGCTCATGCATGAGTGGGGGAGGGGTAGAGAGACTGGGAGAGAGAATCCAAAGCAGGTTCCACCTTGTCAGGGAAGTGGGGCTCGAATCCATGAACCTGTGAGATCATGACCTGAGCCGAAATCAAGAGATTGGCCACTTAACCCACTGAGCCACCCAGACGTCCCTTATCAGGTTTCCTTTTTAAAGTTTATTTTTGGGACAGAGAGAGACAGAGCATGAATGGGGGAGGGTCAGAGAGAGAAGGAGACACAGAATCTCAAACAGGCTCCAGGCTCCGAGCTGTTAGCACAGAGCCCGACATGGGGCTTGAACTCAGACCGTGAGATCATGAGCTGAGCTGAAGTTGGACACTCAACCGACTGAGCCACCCAGGCGCCCCAATCAGTTTTGATTCCTGTAATACAGAGAAATTTTCACGTGGTAAATAATTTGTATTACCAGGTATATGATGAGTTCAGTTGTAAACATTATTTTGAAGGTCTAAATGCCTGTGGAAACTTTCAAATTACACCATACTGGAAGTTGCCGTTTCAGCCTATAGTCAAGTGTCAACTTGAGTTGGAGTATTATCAGGGTCTATCTATCTATTAGCAGCATACCCACAAGGACAGAGAAAAATTCACCACACTCAAGGAGAACTACTCCATGTTATCAGCACAAAACATGTATGTGATGAAGAGATGATAAACTTCAAGTCTTCAAGAAGTAGGTCTGTCAAATAAATCGAGTTGACATCTAAATTCTTCAGGATTTCTGAAAGTGCAGAGGATAAAGTTGAGCTGGAGCCTAACCTTTGTCTGTTTCATCATCTAAACTGTTGGTTTTTGCCTCCCGTACCATTCCTTTTGCAAGTTTGGATAAACTCTTCTTTCTTGGTTGCCTATCATCTTTCCCACTTTCATCCCTGTATAAACACCATTTCTGCTGCATCTTCAAAAGCTTATCTCCTCTCCACAGCTGTCTGTTCAAAGTTGAGAGACTGACACTGATTTAAACAGCTTGAATTGCTCTGAAATAAATTCCTCAGGGCAGAGACCAATTTCTTACACATTGTCAATACTTGAATACAGCATTGGTGCCTCATAAACACAGTATGAATATAAAGAACAAAAAGTCTAAAAATAGGGCAGCCATTTCTATATATTATACAATTAAAATATGATGCTTTGGACTGAACTTTGAGCGCGCGCACACACACACACACACACACACACACACACACACACAATTATCAGGGAGATACTCTCATCTACTATGTAGGAGACAGATTCATAAATGGAAAATTGTCTATGCTTTCAGCACTGTATGAATGCCCATGAAAACAGTTCTTACTCTACTCTACCTACCTATACCTAGATTCTCTGTGGCAGGGAGTATTACTTGTTCACAATTATTCCTTTCTTCCATGGCCTCCCTACAGGTAGAATCAACTTCCCAGCTTTATTGACTTTGGGCTTAACCATTGGTTTGACTTATCTAATGGAATATAAGCAGACATGGCATGAACGGAGGTGTGAGATGTTCTTGGATGCTTTGCTTTGGCCTCTAGAACTAAATTTTATGCTAAGTTCAGAATGGAACTGTATCATGGATCCAGATTGAGAACATAAGTGGAATATACCTGGACCAACCCACAGCCTGAGGCTTCATCCAGCTGACTCCTAGTAATCTCAGCCAAGCCCAGGCAACCCACAGCTGGACTCAGACATGAGAAAAGGAAATAAATATTATAAACCACTGACGTAAAAGGGTGCCTTTTTACACAGTGCAATCAAAGCAATGACCAAGTAATATATTCCAAACCCTCAAATACTATCCATTACAAGAAATTAAAAATGAGAAAATATTAATCTAATAAAGAGTCTATAACTACGAATTATACTTTCTTGGGATCCCCCAAGCCAGTATCATTCCAAAAATACAACCACAGAAAAATTTCAAGTTACTCTGTATGATGAGTCTGTAGTTCTTTTTTCAAACACTTTTGCAGCAACACATCTTGGACACACACCAACTAGTGCATGGTCTGCACACAATGTGAATGAACACCACTGGAGGAACCTTGATTATTCATTTTGGCAGCTTGTCTCCAAGATAACCTCACAATGGATTATGCCTCCAAGTGTCCGTGTACTTGATTAGTCCCTTTCCACACTGAACATGAGCCACTGAATGCAGCACAGGTGACACTGACTTAAGCTGTGATGTACGAAGCCTCACCACTCTTCTCTGGTCTCTTAGACCACTCTTTCTTGAATTCCTGAGCTGCTATGTAAGTCTATCTTGCTGGAGAGACCATATGGAGAAGACTAGGAACTACATGGAGAAGTAGAGAGACAAAGCTGACACCAGTCTTGCGGCTGTCCCTCTCAAGCCACCAGATAAGTGGGACCCCAAACCAATGAGGCGTTCTTGGACTATCCAAGACCGTCTTAGCTATCAGTTATAAATGACTAAATGACACCAAGTGTTGCCACACCCAGCCAAGTCTTGCCCAAATTCTTGCACAAAACCATGAATATAAAATGATTTCTGTTTTAAATCCTATGGGTTTGGTGTAGCTTGTTACACAGAAAAAATAACCAGCACATTCATTTACATGGTTTCCCAAAGTGACCTAACAGGTTAAAATAATAAGCAACATTTACTAAATGTAGTCATGTGTATGTTATGTACCACGTATTCCTGTTAAATCTTCCACACATTTAAATGAGTACCTGGGAAATATTTAACATCATTATTGCTATTTAGGAAGTGAGAAAGCTTAGATATGGTGCTATAAATTAAATTGCCTGAAGTCAGATGGATGTTGAAGTGCTGAACCAAGGTCTTGTCTTATCTAGCCAGTATCACAGGTCCCGATGTCTAACCACACCAGTTCAAAAGTTGAGGACCAACCCAGCAGCGCTTCTCTCACTCCATCTGTCCACAGCGACAAGCCAACCCGCTTATAAGCCTTTTGATAAACTTTACAACGTTGGCAGTTTGCAAAGAAAATGGCAGGAGATTAAATCGCACGTATTAAAGACTATTTTGGACCAGTTTAAAATCTAGCTCACGGTCTTTCAGGTGTTGGAAGTTGGGGCAGAAGATCAAAAGAATTTACCTGAAATAAAATACTGGTTGCCAGCCAGTCAAAAAAAAAAAAAAAAAAAAAGTGTTTACAACAAAGACAATCACTACCTGCCAATTAAAAAAAAAAAATCAGCATTAAGTAGAAATATAAAACAAACTGCTTTTCCTTTCTAGGTGGACTTGTCACTAGAGCCTGATTAAGCTGGGTGTAAAATTTCATTACAAACTTGACAAAGGTTTCCTAAGGGTGTTGCCTCCTATATAATTACCTCAATGGACAATAAGTACAAGTTATTCTAGTAGGCTTCTTTTTTGGCTGTGGCTGCTATCAGGAGGTCTTATTGTCATTAGCAAGTAGCTTCGCATATAAAGTCCCTGAATCAGAGGTCCATTCCATTGTTGCTACCAAGCAGCCTCAAATCAGTGGAAGAGGCCACTGTTTGAAGGTCATTACAGATCAATCAAAAGCATGGTTAAGAATGTCTTTAGTTATGTCAAATCTAATTGAGGAACCGTCTACAAAATAACTTCTTTATTCCTCAAAAACATCATGGTTATAAAAGCCAAAGCCTTGTTAATTAGAATTGCCTAAAAAATAAAAGACTACAGTTGATCTTCATCTGGAAGAATTCCAAAGGACAACTAAATGCAACAGAACATCCTGAAATGGATCCTTGACTAGGATCCATTTGGAAAAAGCAAATTACTTTTCCCTTTTCATCTTACATTAGTGGGACATTGGTGAAATTTGAATTATCTAATATTGCAGGTAATATTGCATCAATTGTAATGTCCTGATTTTGATTGTACTGTGATTATTTCTAGGAGATACATACTGAGCATTTAAGAATCAAAAGACATCATGTCTGCTACTTTCTCTCAAACGGTTCAGGAAAAACAGATCTCTAACCCATCTGGAATTTATTTTTGTATGTGATATAAAAATACATTCTAATATTTCTTCCATATGCACAGGACATGGGGTCAACACTAATAATTTATTCTTCCCCAGTAAATTATTACCTTTGTCATACGTATAACTAAAATTTCTAGAATCTCTTGTTCCATGCATGTATTTTCCATTCCTATGTCAATATCATAATGATGAAACTTCATGGTGTGCTTTAATGTCTTGGAAGTCAAGGCCCATCTCACTTTATCTTTTCACATATGCAAAATATATGTGTATGTATACACATGTATATCCATATGCATGAAATATTTGTGTATATACATATGTATACATATACACACTGATATATTTATGTACTTATGTATATGCATGTTTGTGTGTCCATATATATGTATATGTGTGTGCATATTCTATACATATATTGCATATGCATGAAAAGAATGTGTGCACACCACTGTACTTGGGCATTTCCCCAAAATACCCTTGTTGTAATTTAATTTCAAACGCACTGAATTTATATATTCACTTGAGAGAATTAGAATTCCTATTATTTTATTTTTATCATCTGAGAAAACAGTTCGTCATTTAGCTCTTGATTTATATCCTCACATTAGTTTCCATGATTTTTTTCATGGAAATCCTTTGTTTTCTGTTAAATTCATTCCTAATATGGTATGAGTTATCATCATATAAAGAATATCCCAAGACCATTTCAAATTCTCATTGCTAGGATAGAGAAAATGAACTTTCTGCCACCTTACCAACACCCTCTATTTGTTCTGGTCATTTTAAACTCTTTGGTTTTCTAAAAATGCAATCAAATCTTAGCAAATGATCTACTATTATACCAATCAAATTTTGGCAACATTATCTTTTCTTTTTCTGTGTTTCTATCGAATCATTTGTCTTGCTTCATTTTCTTGAATCTCTAATATGGAGTTAAACACATCTCCCTATCTAAGCCTAATTTTAATTATTTTAATGTTCTATTTAATTGTTTTAACATTAGGACAATATTTGCCATTGATTTTCGGTAAATAGATTTTCATTACATTTGTTTTCCTTCTAATACCCTTTCAATTAATTTTAATAGAAATGGCTGCTGGATATCAAATATTTGTTCAGCAGCTTTTGATATAATTATGTATTAATAGGATTATGATGGTAACTTCGCTAAAATCAGAAACCACTATATTCCTACATTAATACTACCTGGAGATGATACTTTAAATTTTTCATCTATTACTACATTCTATACACTGATATTTTATTCACAATTTTTACCTTTATGTTTGAGTATAGGTGTAAATTTTCTTCTTTAGACTCATTTTCTTACCAGGTTTCACTATTAATATGATGCTCTCTTCATGAATAAAATACCATCATTTTATACTAGGGGATTACCTTAAATAAAACTGGAACAAGCCATTTTTAAAGATTAGATGCAACTTATCTTTGAAATCTATCAAGACTAGTGGTTTTTTCACTGCTTCAACTTACCTTCTCTCACTTTTCATCAATTATTTAGTTGTCTCCTTTTCCTTGGGATAATTTGGTAATTTATAACTTTCAGGGAAGGGTCATTTTGCCTACTTTTTCAAAAGCACTACTGAAACCTTCATTGTAATTCACTCCTAAGATTTGTCCAATTGCTCTATGAATCGTTGTTCCTTTCTGCTCCATGTTTTTCCATTTCTGCTTTCTTACCTTTTCCTGTAGACTTCTGATTGGTTTAACTAGTTTGTCACTTCAAAATATTCACCAATGAGACTTACTTATCCTTCCCTGCATTGCGGTTTTCCCTGCATACTTTGTCACCTTTATTAATTCCCTCTGCCTGATTTGAAACACTTCCTGGCTGTTACAGGTCTTCATAAACTATGCCTTCAATTATTGTCCATCGTGATCTTTATAGTGTTTCTATTAAATTCTACATTGTATAATATTCCTTTTTCCTTTTATGCTTTCATTTTTCTTCCTATTTTCTTCATATTGCTACTTTAAATCATTTGTGTTTTTCTTTTAATAGCAGTTTACTGTATTTTAAGTTAGACACTTATGACACAATCCAGCTTTCATATTTAATGGAGTAGCTGACAAAATGAAAATGAAAGGAGGAATAAAAATTCTGTATATTAGTTTTCGGTCTTATTTTTCTAGTTTGATTGCTGCTTCTTGCTCTTTTCCGATATTTGTTTGAAAATTTTACTAATAGATTTTTTTCCCAATTCTTTAACAATTACCCTATCTTTTATTACCAGAAACCCATTCTCTACATTTTAAGTAAAAATAAAAAACCATTCCCCCCCAAAAATGCTCTATTATTATTTTCTCCTTTTCCATATTACCCAGTTAGCATAGATTCATTTCTCTCCCTGATTGCCTCCATAAAATTTGAGCAAGAATTTGAATGATTTTAGTTTCTTTTCCTCTCACTTAAAATCCAAGGATTTACTGACAATTCATCATTTTAGTTCTAAACTATTAGTTGAATTTCCATTGCTGTATGTTGCCTCTATTATCTTTCACATATAATGCTAAAAATGCTAAAGATCATGTATTATCAATCTATCATCTATTTACATCAAAACTGACACCATCAAGCACAATTTCTCTGATTTCTCACAATTTCCACCTCATTTCGCTTTTTCCTGGCTTGAGTACACATCTCTCCTTCACTTGTCCACTTAGAATCTCTTCTAGACCTTTGTGTTTTTCTTAGGTATATACTCTTGAATTTCTTTTTAAAGTTTTTATTTCTTTATTTATTTTGAAAGAGAGAACAAGTGAGCGCACAGGGAAGGGGCAGAGAGAGGGAGAGAGAGAATCCCAAGCAGGGTCTGCACTATCAGCACATAGCCTGAGGCAGGGCTCAATCCCACAAACCGTGAGATCATGACCTGAGAAGAAGACCATGTCAAGAGTAGGATGCTCAACCTACTGAGCCACTAGGTGTAAATTTTTTCTAGATCTTAATTCAACTGTTGGCCTTCCAGACCAATTATAATTTCAGGGGTAAGAAATTCTCAGGTTGAAGTTCTATACCTTCCGTCTGTAGGAACCATACTACTGTTTTCTAGATTCCAGCATTGCAGATTATCAATAGGGGTAAATAATTTAGACTATTACTCTATGTGTAACTTGATTTTTTCCCAACAGTAAGTTCATCAGAATTCTTTATCCTTCAACATATGTATGTATGTAGTATGTAGTGTGTTTCTGTTGGAATGGGAGTATTCAGGAATTTTCCACATATACAGCAAATGCTTGCATAATTCATTCCAGAAACATGCTTGTAACCCAAAGCATTTGCATATCAAAGTGAATTTCCCCATAAAGAAAGAATGAAAACTCAGATGATTTGTTCCATAACCCAAAAATATTCATATAAAAATACTGTAAAATAATAAAACAAAATATAAAGGAAACTAAACAAATTAACCTGAACTTACCTTTGAAAACCTTCATGGCTGGTGTGAGTGAGACACGAGAGAGGAGGGTTATTATGTAGGACAACTTTCACTATCACTGACAGAATCACTGGTATCCATTGGCTCAATGGAAGGTTTTTCTTTTCATACAACTTTAACAAGGAACCTATCCAATGACACGAGCTTTTGCGTCCTTTTGAGGATTTTGTGGAAATGTGACATTGCACTGTCATTAAACAAGCTCATCACTCCCACTGCTATGGCCTTATTGGGGTGGTGTTTTCTACGTAATTTTGCACTGTTGCCCACATTTTACATATCTAACTTCATTTGGAGTGAGAGATTCCTCCACCTTTTTCTCCTCCTCTTCTGCAGACAAGATGCAGAGGCAGAAATCTTATAAAATCTTGCAATTTCGGCCACTCGCATACTTCATTTGTACTCTTCAATGATTTCCTTCTTAACTTCCAGCATAATTGTCTCCTCCTTCTTACCACCTTTCTTTTCAACATTTTTCTGCATGGGGACAATTGTATAGGCTCACACAGATGTTGACTACCGTACGGTATTAATAAGCTCTTATCACATACTGTATTTAATGTAACTGGCAATAAGGCAGAAGAAAAGGTCTCTATCTGCAGGCAGCCTGACCTAGAATGAAGCAAAGCATTCCTGAGCTTAGCCTTGTACGGAAAAGCAAAGGACTGTCCATATGTGCTTTGAAGTGACAAAAAATACTCTAGTGCCAGTTGTGGGCACCTTCCAACATTCTGAAAGATCACTCATTTCTGCCAAACACTGTGGCCTGACACCAAGCATTTGAGCATGGGAAATGATCACCCAGAATCCTGGAGAGAGAAAGAGAGCGAGAGCAAGAGAGAGGAGAGGGAGAGGGAGAGGGAGAGAACCATTGGCTCAGATGTGATCACATGATATTCGGCGTCATGTACTACTCGTATTCCAAGACATCACTCATTTATCAAGTTAAAATTTATTAGAAATGTTTGTTCGTCTTGCATGACACTTACGGAACAAGTTACTCACAATCCAAGGTTTTACTGTACTTATACTGTACTGAATATACTGTGCTCTATGTTTTTCTCATCAATATTCCTTTGACCTCAATATGCTCTTTCATTGTGTCTTCCAAAGATGTTCCTTAAATTTTGTGTACTTTTTTCTAGGTGTCCAGGTTCTGTCACCTACCAGTCTCCGATCTTTTTCATCCTCATTTCTCTTTGTTTTTGTTGTGTACTTTAAGATATTTATCCTATTTCCTAGATCACAAATTCAGTCTCAACTCTGACCTTCTTCTCAATTAAACCAAGAACTTGGGCACAGAAATTGTTTCCAACACCACAAAATTTATATTAGCCTTGAATGCTTATTATATATGTCAAGTTGACATTTGTCTCCTCTAGTCTGTATTTCAATGGATGTGTATCTAGTTTGTTGTGACTGATCATCTTTCTAGCTTATGGACACCTTTATTTTTCCATGGAGTCTAAGGAGTACCCTGAGTCCTGTAAACAGTAGACAGCTAAGTGTTCTCAGAGACTCATGGAGTTGAAGGGGCATCAAAAGGAACCCTTTAACTGGTACCTGGCCCACATTCATTGTCTCAGCCTCAAAGGCACAGAGGATTCCACCCACCCAGTCGGTTCTTCTCTGGCCTCCTGAGCACTGCAGGGACCTGCCACATGTATGCTGCTAATACTGACCTCCTATCAGGACTGTACATGTGAGGTCCACGGTTCTCCCAAGACCTCACATTTCTGATCCTCACTGCAGTTTTCTCTGATGTAGGTCTTCAGGATCTCACCCACCAATGAAGGCAAAAACAAAAACCCAACAAAAAACAAAAAAACCTCCCTATTCCTCTGACCTACCACAACTCCCACAGGATCTAAGTGCTGCTTGCAGCCCCACTGGTCATTGGGCTCATGTGGGACAAATCCGAAGCAGGAATGAAAGAAAAGGAGCCATTATCTTCCAAGAACACCACCCCTTATTTTCTAATTTCATCTTGTTTGATCCTTACGACACTGTTAAGTAGAGGTTCAAACCCAGAAATGACCAGCACAATGCTATTTCCTTTTTTAAAAAAATACAGTGAACAGGTAGTAACTTAGTTCAGCTCTGGTTAAGTATGCATACTCACATTCCAACAGAAACATACTACAACCAGCCATTGTATCCTTGCATTTTTGCGAAAACCATCATCTCTAATGGGGGAAAATCTGAGGTGTAAATAAGTGAAGAATAGAATAGCTCACAGAGTTTGGGACTGTGCGTTGAATACAATTAAGTTATGCTCTCCTGGAAGGACTGTACCAGCTGGTCATAGTTAATTTCATGTACTATCTTGCACCCAGAAAAGCTGGCAGTTTATAAACAGACACAGGGGCCACTCTCTGGGGAGAAGAGAATCAATGCAGGTACTGATAAAGATTCTTTCCTCTGGATGTACATCCTTTTCCAAACTCCCAACACCATCTAATGAACCTTCAATCAACACAATGGACAGAAAAACATGGGTTGGTTTTCTATTCATCTATTTTTCATTTAGGGTCTACATGTTAAAATCTGAACATAACAGTAACTCATGTATGCTCCCCTATCAAGTAACGAACAGACACTACTTCCTGTAATACAATAAAACCTCAGACATTTTTGCTGTGCTCTAATATTTGGACACTTATGGGAACAATACTAGATATCCCCTTCAATGGTGACTTGAAAGTTGTAATAACTCTTGGTGAGCTTGCAAGTTGCTTTCGCCCTCCTCTTTTCCTGAACTCCAGCTCAGAGTTATCACTCTGGAGAACTAACGTTGCATGCACAAGACTGTAACTTTAATGCTGTTAACAGTGTACAAGGGAATGTCTCTTAGCAATTTATATTCTAAAATACCCACCCCCCGCCCTCTTTGCTCTCATAGGAAACCTCCTTTACCAGTTTCTGGGTCCACAGGGTCCTGCAGAAAACACATCTTTCAGGGTTCTGAGCAGAGTATTACAAGCTGCTGCCTTCACCAAGTAGCCCGCTCTACTCACTTTTGTAACTTTTTCTCTCATCGAAAAAGAAAACTTAAGATAAACCACAACCTCAGACAGTCTTACAACAGACCCAGGGTGCAAAAGCGTTCCCTCTTTTTCTCATGGAGTTCTCCGCCGCAATCATCCATTGTCTTCTTTGACATGTCTCCTCTTCCGTTCCCTTTTAAGTATTGGATATATAGTCACAGACTTGGCTCAAGAACTTCCACAGTTTTTCCTTTTATGTTTAATTTCTCTCAACTATCAATTCTTAGAATCACGTCTACCCCGTGAGTGATGGGGTCTGCAGAGAGCTCAACTCAGCATCTGACATATCGTAGGTGTTCAACAAATGGTGGATTTTTGTAATAGAAGGCTCTGATCCCAGCATCTCCTGGAGTAACGTATAGGTCTTCAAAGGGAGGGGAAGGGGAGAAGCTTAATGAAAATGAAGCTGAAGTTCATGAAAAATGGTTTTATAGTGGCTTAGAGTTTCTCAGAATTCTTTGTACCACCACTCAGGATAGCAGTACATCAAGAGTCAGGATAAATGCCTTTGGGATATATAAAAAATAACTTGTCTATTTTCTGTGTAGACAACTTCTTTCTGCCAGATTGAGTTGGTTTGTAATTACATGGCCTCAAGAGCTATCAAAGCAATCTTTCTTATGAGCCAGTCATGGCATGAAATATTCCTTCCTGAGGTAGGACTGGTGTCACAACCCATCTCCATAACCCCAACAGAAACTCTCACATACACATTCTTCCATATCCAACAACTCTCCTCCCTCATCCCCATTAAAGACCAACGAGCAGTGGA
Source organism: Lynx canadensis (assembly GCF_007474595.2). Taxonomy (NCBI): domain Eukaryota; kingdom Metazoa; phylum Chordata; class Mammalia; order Carnivora; family Felidae; genus Lynx; species Lynx canadensis. Next base: position 19,572,850 of record NC_044311.2, on the reverse strand, counting down.
AAATCCTAATGACATTAAGAATGTTCCTCTAGCACTTTAGAATCCTTTCTTTACCATGAGTTTGAGGCCTGGCACATAGAACTTACCAGTAACAATTCATTGGCTGAATGGCTGGATAGAGATAGATAAATGTATGTATGTATGTATGTATGTATGTATGTATAGCCTAAAGGTGTTTAGTATCACTGAGATAGCAAAGGTATCTCTCAGGAGTACCTCTATAGTGGCCATACTCTCCTGGATTGCTCTGTATTTTTATTAGTCTTAAGAACCCACCAAATCTTGGGGTGCCTGGGTGGCTCATTCGGTTGAGCGTCCAACTTCAGCTCAGGTCATGATCTCGTGGTTGAAGAGTTTGAGCCCCACGTCTGGCTCTGTGCTGACAGCTCAGAGCTTGGAACCTGCTTCGAACTCTGTGTCCCCTCTTTCTCTGCCCCTCCCTTGTTCATGCTCTGTCTCGGTCAAAAATAAACAAACATTAAAAAAATTAAAAAAAAAAAAAAACCCACCAAATCTTAACCTCAGAGAAAACAAGCTCAATTATAGAGCATCATATACTCTGACCACTACAGGAATAGTCAAGAGAAGAGAAACATGACACTAAGTAATAAGAAGAATATCACTACTACTACTACTGATAATAATACAATGTACAAGTAAAACTTACTACAAATTTAATATGGGACAGTCACTTTCTTAATTCCTTTACTTAGGAAAACACATATTTTATACTTTCATATTTCCTTTTCTTATAGTTGGTGAAGTACAAGGGTAGAGACAATTGAATCATTTGCCCAAGGTACCCTGTAAGAAAGTATGGCATCTGAACCTAAATCAGTCTGACAATGGAGCCCACACTCATATTCACGTACATTTTATACTTGTCATGATTTATCCATCCACAACTTAATGCTCTGAGAGCCTTCACTAAAGATAAGTAATAGGACCTATATTTGCGAGTAATGGCTAATTTTTCTTCTGTTTCTACTGGTAATTAGCTCTAGGCCAAGACTGAGCTTCTGAGCCTAGATACGCCCCTGTGTAAAAAAGCAAAAATTGCTACCTGATCTCCAAAGCTCCCTACTGCCTTCAACATACGATTTCATGTTATCAAGGATCCGTGTGGTACGATTACATTGAGAAATCATGATGTCCAATACAATTCTGACCATAAACAAATGGGAAATGGGAACCCTATATATGAGGTATTGTACTTCTATTTTCTAGGTTTTTAACTATCCTTGTTGTGATTTACGAGCCAGAAAAATTTAATCTACAAGAGAAGAACGTAACACTCCTAGTGAAGTTCAATATGGTAGTCACACCATTAAAATCAGATACCAGTTTGTCATCCTACTGGGGCACATGATGATCCAAGAACGAACAAAGATTCCCAGACAGAATTACCAAAGCCCTTAATAACAGACTAAAAAAAAATCAACTGTAACAACAGTTATCAGATATCAGATATCTGTTAACAGTTATCAGGTCAACTGTAACAACAATTAAAAGTCTTTAGAGACTACGTGTATTCATTGAAAGGAACCACTATGCTACGTCATTTATTTTTCACAAGAACTGTTGACAAAGTTTAAAGAAAAATGATGAGAGAAATGATAAGCAGGGGGAGGAAGGAAGGGGTTGAGGGAGGAAGGAAGAATAGGAGGAGGGGGATAAGGAGGATAAATCAAGTGGAGAAGAAGGAAGGAAGGAAGGAAGACAAGGGAGGAGGGGCAGCAAAGAAGAGGGAAAGGAGTAGAGGGAAAAGGAGAAAGAACTTTTGGTCATGGATATGAAATTCACATTTACAACTTCCTTCAGCTTTAGGTGTTCTTTCGTGCAGATTAGTCCTAGATCTAGGATAAAATTGATGGTCTGCTGCTCTCCCACCTTCTTACATATATGGCAACATACCAGTTGAGAAAACTGCACTATTTACCACTTAGAGAAAAGGAAAAATTTTTTTATTAAAATATGCATGCATCAACATACATTTAATGGATATTTGACAAGAAAAGGACTTCCAGAGCTATATTCCGAGCTGTCATCAGTATGAAATTATCCATCATCTGTGAGGTAATGGAGAAAGGCAGAGATTGTCAAAATTCCCCATTTCAGGTCTTTTCTTCAGATGTCAGCTTTGTAACCTAGAGCTTCCCCCTAACTGTAAATTAAGACATGTGTCAGTAGCACCCAAAACCAATGTGAAATATGTTTTTGAGATGTCTGTTCCCATTTCCACATAAGAATGTAGTAGTCCTTTCTCTGTGTGCCTCACTGCTCCAATAAGACATGGGAAGAATCCCTTGTGGAACCCCCCCTCCCAAAACCAGCAACAGTGTCATTATTTATTTAGGAACGAGCACATTCATTTTTTTTTATGGGACTGATGACAGCAGGGGTTAGCTCAAGATGGGTAAGAAGTAAGTTCTGAGAGCAAGAGGCAGAAAGCATAGTAAGAGGTCAATTTGGGACCTTAAATATTTAAAGGCATATGGATTGAACACACTACAAGGTGTTTTCAACCCTAAATACATGTCTCCAGGAAGTATATCCAAGCACACTCATCTGCTTTTGTTTCCCTGATGAGCCATTTTCATCGGATCAGCTAAGTACACTCACGTATTTATCCATTCAGCAGCCATGATTTGGGAATTTGCAACAAAGATCAAAGACACAGGCTCGATAAATCAAACCTAGATTTTCTCCTAGAGATTTCACATACAAGGGAGGGGTAGAGCTTAGCTATGCACATACTTAGAATAACAAGAGAGCTTATGTCAGAACAGTAAATACTGTTATTTTCACCACTGTGAAGATGAGAAAATGGATACTAAGAGAAAGTAATTGTTCCTGAGTTTATATATCTAGTAAAGGCCCAGCCTATAAATTTTAACTTTTAACCCCCACTTTAACTGCTCTGCTACTATCTATTAGTGTACATGATCTGTATGGTCAGCAAACAATCAAGAATTATGTGAGTTTAAATTTTTTTTAAGTTTATTTTGAGAGAGACTGAGACAACATGAGTGGGGGACGGGAAAACAAAGAGGGAGAGAGTATCTCAAGCGGCTTCATGCTGCCAGTGCAAAGCCCAATGAGGGGCTTGAAATCCCAAAACCTCGAGATCGTGACCTGAGCAGAAACCAAGAGTCAGGTGATTAACCAACTGAGCCACCCAGACACCCAGTGTGAGTTTAGATACAAGCGAATTCTGGATCTAGAAGGATCAGAAAAGGTTTCATGGAAGAATAGCAGTTAGCCATATAAGGTTTGATTCTTTGATGAAAAAGTTCTAGGAAATAATTCCAGGGGAAACAGTTCTATCTACCTGTTTTATCTAGAAATAGTCTGCTGGTACAGGAATTTTTATCATTTCCTCCCCAAGGTACCTATTGGAACACCTGTATTTTTTTTAACGTTTATTTATTTTTGAGACAGAGCGAGACAGAGCATGAACGGGGAGGGTCAGAGAGAGAGGGAGACAGAGAATCTGAAACAGGCTCCAGGCTCTGAGCAGTCAGCACAGAGCCCGACGCAGGGCTCGAACTCACGGACCGCGAGATCATGACCTGAGCCAAAGTCGGACGCTTAACCGACTGAGCCACCCAGGTGCCCCGGAACACCTGTATTTTTATGTTCTGTTAGAGATTGGGGGTTCATGGCTTCCCATCTTCTCTCCTCCTCTGCCAACAACCCTGCATGGGGATTGCTTCTCATTATGAGTCACTGCTGTGGTAGAAAGGTCTGGGGTGCCAGGCTCGAGAGGAGGAACACCTTGCTATCACAGTGATATGCAGAATGGAGCACAGCAGGGAGAGAAGTGAGGCTGAAAACAATACATCAGGGGGGCAGGCCAAGGACAGTGACAGGAGACCTCACAGCTATCAAGTGCCCAGTAGCTGTGTCAAATACATAGTGACATACTTAGTCACCCTATTATCCGTCAGCAGGTGTTCCTCATGACATGGGAACAAATGCAGATTCTAATACATTAAGTAACTTTAGGAGGCCTACAGAGAGTCAAAGGATTTGACCCAGGACTGGTCTGACCCCAACATCCAAGGCTTTTGCCTCACCCAAACGAGGGCCTCCATCAAGTCTCGTAAGAGGAAGGGAAAAAGCAAACACACATTGGCTGTTGACTGTTGTCAAGAGTGTGTCCATCTTACTTGATGAATGACTTGGTTTAGTTGCTTTATCAAATTTCCTACCCGTTCCAGGTTTAGATCAAGTATAGAATAATAATGAAAATTAAAATAAAGACCAAAGATCAAGTAAGCAAAAGACCTAGAAGAGATAAGGAGAAATGAAAATAGAGTCAGTGGGAGAAATTCTTAGTAGCAAAGGCTGAGCACTCACCTGAGGAAACCTTATACCCTTCTGGACTTCATCCTTTAAGAGCAGTCCCATCAGGAAAGAACTGTGAGTGTAATGGAAAAAAGTTTAGTTGAGGTGTTGGACCTTAGACAAGTGTTGCAGGATCTGGAGAAGGAAGTTCCAAACAAAGCAGAAAATTCCTCCCCAGTCTCAATACCAATCAACAAGTTTGTTTTCAGAGAAACCTGGAAGCTTGTAATGAGTGGGGCAGATTCTATTCCAAGTGTCAGTCTTCTTTGGGTTCATAGTCAAGGGTCTCAGAGTGGACCAGCGTCAAGGCGGGACAAAAAAAAGAGCTGGATACTCAGCCAGATAAACTGGAACCTACCCATGCCTCTCTCCATCTCTAACCACGTAAGTCCTTCAGAGTTTGATGGATGCTATTTAATTTTTGCTTCCCAAAATCACATGTCAACTCTAGCCTAACACCATCCTGGCATGATTGTGGGACATGTAGTTGTCACTAAAGCCAAACTGACAGCAGAAAAGAGGTTAGCAAAGTATGGCCTATAGGCTCAATCCAGCCCACCTCCTGTTTTTTTAAGTAACATATACTGGGACATAGTCAGGGTCCCTCATTGATGTGTTGTCTCTGGCTTCTTTTGATCTACAATGGCAGAGTTGATTACCCACTAAAAGACCTTAAGGCCCACAAAGCCTTACTCTCTGGCCCTTGAAGACCAACTTTGTTGTCCCTGCAAAAAACAATCCAGAAGAAGCACCTTGATCCTAATGATTTATCCAGTGACATTCCTGCTAAATAGTAAACTAGGAACTCCTTGTGGGCAAGGATTGTGTCTGTCTTGTTCCCACTATCTAGCTTGTAAGTCTAGAGCTTGGATCATGGGACACTCAATAAGGGTTCCTTAGACAACTCAGGTGAGGCCTCCACTTGAATCGGGTCTGAGTTGAAGTATTAGAAACCTGAACAGGATCCCCCTTGGGGCAGAAGTAATGTACTAAGTCTGGGCAGGCAGACAATATGGGGGAACTCTGCCCAGAAAGAAGTGCCCCCCACTAGTAGACAGGGCTCAGGAATGGGATTCCAGCCCTTTATCAGGGCCAACAGGTGGTGGCAAAATAGGACTCCAAATCCTATATCCGGATGCAACAAGTCCCATGGCAGAAACTCCGGCTGAGAAGAGAAAGGCAGGTGTCACATGAGAACTGAACCAGATCAGGGCCCAGAGGACAGCAGCACAGCCTTTGAAATCCCTTAGAGTGGAACCACAGCTTCACTGCTTCTACCTGTGCAAGCTTGGGCAGTTGCTTCCGCTCTCTGGTCCTGATTTTGCTCTAAAAAACTGAAGTAATACTTCTCTCCTTTAGGGCTATTTGGAAAATAACCTGAGATAGTATTTCCAGATAATCAGAATAGGTTAAAACCTTAGGCTCTCAATAAAGGGTCATTTACTAGCTTGTTCATTTCCTCAAATAGTTATTGAGCACCCACTTTGTGCCCAGGCACAGGACCGAGTGCTGGGAATACAATTTATATTCAGTCCCTGTTCGCATGATGCTTTCAAATAGGAAGCAACCAAAAATAAACACACAAACAAGTGAACATTTGGTATTTTGGCAAGTTTTAAGTGCCCTAGAAGAAAACAAAACCAGGTTAAAGATTTAGGGAGTGCATCTGTGCGAGTGTAGGAGCATGGAGGGGGTTGTTCTTTCATCTAAGGTAGGTGGGTAAGGCATCAGTGACAAGTGATACTTGATCTGAGACTGAAATGCAACACCCAAGTACCTAGAGATAAAGCGTCTCAGCAGAGGGACCAGCACGTGTAAATAACATGAAATCAACTTGTTTGGCAAGTTCAAGACACAGCTCTGTAGTTTTAAGTGTTGGTGGTAGGCCTTGGCTTTGAGATAGGTGTACTTTATCTACTTGCCTAAAGTTCCAATTATGTCTAGATTTCAGGGAGAGGATAAGGGGATATTGGTCAAATGATTACAAGTGTGGGCAGACAGACGGCAATGCCCAATATGCTGAAACTAGAATTTAGATGCTTGTAATTTCTAAAATGCAAATTATTTACTTAAAACATCAACTCTAGCTACTTTATTACTCTTGTTTAAAAAAAAAGATTTGAGGGGCGCCTGGGTGGCTCAGTCGGTTGAGCATCAGACTTCAGCTCAGGTCACGATCTTGTGGTCCGTGAGTTCGAGCCCCGCATCGGACTCTGTGCTGACAGCCTGGAGCCTGCTTCAGATTCTGTGTCTCCCTCTCTCTCTGCCCCTCCCCCACTCATGCTATGTCTCTCTCTCTGTCAAAAATAAACATTAAAAAAAAATTAAAAAAAAAAAAAAGATTGAGTGCTTACAATGTATCAAGTAATTTCCAGCTGCAAAGTCAGGAGAAGGGTGTTCAAAGCTCCTTTAAGGAAGGAAGCCACAGACCCAGGGCTATTTCCAAGTAAGGAAATGCACATTTTCTATTAAAATAAAAGTATCTCTTTTCCCACAGTGTCTAAAGTGGTGCATATAAGTTAGCCTCATCTGTATATATTTTGTGGTGAGGAGAACCTCTAACAATTTTGTTTTTTTACAACTTTGGCTCCAGAACACTGCCACTTGATTGTTATATTAATGTTTCCAGATTCTTCCGAGACAGACAAAATATGCATCCTGGCAGCTGGATAGGAGTTTAGGGCCTCCTTTACTTTAATGATCCATTAAGTTGTATCACTTGCAGTCTAAACCCGCTAGTAATGCTCTTGAGTCCTATCCCATCCTTGGGGAGCTCTCAAAGAAAAGATTCTAGAATCTTTTGATCCACCAGTACCATGTGGTCAAAGGTGTTTCCAATAGCTCTGACCTGCCCTTGCAAAGCGCAGTAACTACAAATGGTCTTTGGTCCCTTTGAAAACTCCGAAGGAAACAGAGTAATACCCCCAAAATGGCACAATGTAACTTTTAAAGGATTTGTCATAACCATTCTACTCTAACTCACACTAAATTTAATGTATTCAATAAACACCAAGCAACTAATATAAACTAGGTTCTATTTTAAGTGCTTTAAAATATTAACTTAATTATAATATTTATATTATATAAAATATAGAATTGTTTAATGAAACACCATTATAAATTTAATTATAATTAAGATTATAATAATATTAACTTAATCCTTACAACACCCCTGTGGTATATGAATACACATTCATTTCACAGATGAGGAAATTGACACAAAGAAAGACTAAGTATCTGCTCAAGCTCATATAGCCAGAAAATATCTCAACTAGAACCTCAACTTAAGCAGCTCGGTGGCTCTTCAGATTCTCTAGTATCAACCACTTGGTCGCTATTCTTTGTATTTATTCTTAGGACTCCAGCTGTTGAAGTTTGAGAGGGTGGTATCTACAGGGGAATAGAAGGGAAATAGGAGGAAAGAATGTTAAAATAACCATTTTTTCCTACTTGTACAAAATCCTATTTATTCATGGCAAAAATTTCCAATTATAGAAAAAAAATACATGTCCGTAATCTAAATAATTGCTATTAATATTTGGTTATGTAATCCTTCTTTTTCCCTCGTATCTGTAAACAAATAGTTTCAGAGAAGAGGAATCATACTGCCTTTGTCCATTTTACAATGTACGCTCGACATTTATATCATTGCTGAACATTCTTTAAATATTTCCAGTGATAGCTTCAATTTATAAGGATACACCAGAATTTACCGTACTGCCAAATATTTAGGTTGTATCTCTATTTTATTTCCTCCAAGTATCAAAACCATCACAATAAATGTTGGATTCCATGTCTGCTGATTTCTTCAAAATGTTTCTAGGAATGAAATTACTGGGTTAAAGGATACACAAATTTTTAAGGCTTTTAATAAACTCCTTAATTAACTGCCCTCCAGAAAGACTGCAGCAGTTTTGACAAGAAAAGTAATTATTTTCTCCCGTCCCAAGCTTCTTCAGTTGGAGTCATATCCAATCTAAGATATTCCAAGGTGGATAGCTATAGGAAACATCCCTCTCCACAATTCTCTTTTCAACACCTCTTCTCTCGAGTGAGTCACACTATTTATCATTCTGTGGTAGCAAACCTCAAAAGCAGAACATAGCAGGAGGCGGAGGGAAATAGAAAAAAACCAACTTGTTCTAATTAGGTGTCTCCACTTTATGAAAAAATTTGCATTCATTCATTTGGGGTTCTCCAATTTCTACAGGACCCAGGCAAGGAAAGCAGACCAGCAATGCTGACTTGGGGCAAAGGAAAAGGAAAACAAGAGAGAAAACAACCTTTAAGAGGAACGTTTTGCCTTCAAAACTCGGAGCCTGCTACCTAACAGTTGATCCTGGTAATGTGTGAGCCCAGCTCCAGAATGACAAATTCTTCAATGAAAGTTGAAAATCTGGGACGTTTTTGTGTGCCATCTTCCAATTTCAAATATTTACAACCCATTCACTTTTGAAAAACACCACACCAGGTTATTGTTTCCAATTTAATTGCTTAGGGTTTATTCTATGTTACTAAGTACTATGTACCTCCCTAGTTTTATAGCACCATCTCCAACATAGCCAAGGGAATGCCTCAGAGGAACAACTTTTATAACCAACACTCTGGCTGGGGAGCAACTGTTAAGGTAGTTCAGAGGCATGACCACCTGACTTCCTCCCAGGCGCTGATTATTAAGATGAAACGGGCTATAAAGAGGGTGGAAGACTAGACAGAGGGAGAAGAGAAATTGACTTAAAGGGAATCAGTCACCACCTACAGGGCTATGAATGACTGCCACTTTGAACCTATCTAGTTAGAGCTGAAACTCTCCGAAGACGACCGATATTATCTACGACGTGCTGCTGCTGGCTTATCCATGACAGTCACTGGAAACAGCCTCACCATGATCTATTTTAATAGGTCTCTTGACCTATTTTTATATTCCAGCACTGAAAAGTTAAACTGCTAACTTAGAGAGCCCGGGCTTGTTATTTTCCAATAAAATATATTTCAGTATCTTTCTATCCCAGTTTCCTTTTTATGGAATAGTTTCCATTGTACAGAGGTACTGATTGATCTGCAGCAACTTGAGAGAGAGAAAAAGGCTTTAATGCATTGTCGCCCAGAGGTGATCCTTAACTTCTGTCAGCTTGGAAATCACTTACACTCACGGTGTGTGCATAGTCTCTGATCTCAGTTTTTTTCCCCCTTTTGCGGGAATAGTATCATGTTGGTTAGTAAAACAAACACTGAACAAAGCTCCTAATATTGGTCCTCAGGAAAAGTGAGCATATCTACCTCAACTGCTTGCCATAGGAGCACTTTCCTTAGCACCATTCCAGATCGTCATTCACTCCACTAACACCACTACAAAAATACTGTTAAGATACTGAGCTGGGGACACCTGCGTGGCTCAGTTGGTTGAGAGTCCAACTTCGGCTCAGGTCATGATCTCACGGTTCCTGAGTTCGAGCCCCACGTCAGGCTCTGCGCTGACAGCTCAGAGCCTGGAACCTGCTTCGGATTCTGTGTCTTCCTCTCTCTCTGCCCCTCCCCCGCTCGCGCGCGCGCGCGCGCGCGCGCGCTCTCTCTCTCAAGGACAAATAGACAACAACAAAACAACAACATACTGAATTGTCTTGCATCCACACAATGAAGGGTAGCAGGGTTTTTACCCTCCTGATTACTACCTCATGTCATTTGCATTTATCTAGGTTTGCCTAAAAGCTTCACAGTCTTGACCCAGGCAAGAGTAAAACTGACGTAACGTAACAAAATCTACATGGAAAGCTGATCAAAAAGGCAAGCTACCGAAATCAAATTTTCTCGTATTGGTGCCTTTATACACAATGATTTGACTCCTTGAAAAAGGTTCAAGTTTACACCTTGTTTATTCTTTGCTAATAAAAATCAAGTAAATGAAAAATCCAAGCCCTCCTTGAGGTTTTAACCATACTTTGCAGAGGCTCAAATGGTTTATAACATGTCCCAGTCCCAGTGGGAAAGCCGTAAGTAATGTCAACAGGTAAAAAGGACTCCTTCAGCAAAACCATAACAAAACAGAGGAATTATCAGAATCATCCTGAAATTGCAAAACATCCATGTGGCCCTCAAACGAATTTCTAAAGCAAAGGGTACATTTAAAAAGGGTTTGCCATTGCAGGCACCAATAAAGTATCTAATGATTAAAGCACAGTTTCCTTGTATCCAAAAGGTCAGGAGAATCAATGCTACAAGAAGATACACCTTAGTTTCCTCTTCCACTAACATTAATACTGATAAGAAACCATCAACAATAAAATAGGCAACAGAGTGGAGAAGAAAGCAAGTTGCTCGATTTTAGGTTATTCAAGGTTCTGACCAACCATGTGGGCCTTGGTCCTGTGAGATATGAAGAACCCACAGAAATGGAAGTTGCTGACTGGGTACACAGTGTTTGTAGACTTGATTCACAAATTATCCACTTCACTGGCTTTATCTGGCCCCTCAAACTTCCTCCCTTTCCACATTCATTTCATCCCCAAGAAAGGAGATTCCTCATTACCACCACCTTAGCCCAAGCTACCGTCATCTCTTGCCTGCACTAATGCAATCCTCTAACTGGTTTCCCTGCTTCTATCTTATCTCCTCAGACAAGCCAGAAAGATCTTTTAATTTTTTTTTTAATTAAGGTGAAATTCACACAACCTGGAGTTCACTTTTAAGTGTACAATTTAGTGACATTTAGTACTTTCGTATATTGTACGATCATCAACTCCAAAACGTTTTTCTTACCCTCAAAGAAAACTCTGTACCCCTTGATGTTCACTCTGCATTCCCCCTCTCCCCAGGACCAGACCACCAACCAACTGCTTTCCGTCTCTATGGATTTACTATTCTGGGTATTTCATATCCATCATAAAATATATTACCTTCTGTACCTGGTTTCTTTCACTTGGAAGCTTTCAAGATATTCATACACACAGCACATATCAGACATTCATAGGGTTAAATAATATTCTATTATATGTTTTTACCACATCTTGTTTATTCTTCAATCGATGGACATTTAGATTGTTTTTGCAGTTGGCAATTATGAATAGTTCTCCTAATGTGTGATAAATTTTGTTTGATTCTGTGTTTTCAATTTGGGTGCAGGGAGGAGAGATACACATGTAGGAGTGCAATAGCTGAGTCTTAAGATTTAACCTTTAAGAAACTACCAAATTGTTTTCTTCAGCAGCTGCATCATTTTACATTCCCACTAGCAATTGATCAAGAAATCTCCAATTCTTTGTTATGATTTACAAACAAGTTTATAATTTCACCACATCCTTACCAATATATTTTACTGTTCATTTTGTTTCAATTTTAGCCAGATAGATATTTTTATAGCTGTATCTCAGATGATAGAGCCCTCCTCCACTGGCTTCCCACCATTTAGAATAAAATTCAGATGCATCCAAGGACCCAACTGATTGGGGACATGACTCCCTCTCTCCACTCTCAGCACTTACTTTATTTTAAATGTCATGCCAACTACATTATCCTTCTTGAACATCCTCAGAAGTACCAACCTTTCTCCCACCTCAAGGCCTTTGTACTTGCTGTTGATCTGAAATGCACTTTTTAAAAAAATTTTTTAATGTTTTTATTTATTTTTGAGACAGAGAGAGACAGAGCATGAGCAGGGGAGGGGAAGAGAGAGAGGGAGACACAGAATCCGAAGCAGGCTCCAGGCTCTGAGCTGTCAGCACAGAGCCCGACACGGGGCTCGAACTCACAGACTGTGAGATCATGACCTGAGCTGAAGTCGGAGCGCTCAACCGACTGAGCCACCCAGGCGCCCCTGAAATGCACTTCTTGAAAATCTCTCTATCCTATTTCCTTATCCAAGCTCAGCTCACACAGGATCTCTTCTAAAATGCTGCCCTTAATAAATCATCTACAATATTACAAATGCACATGCCTAAGACTGGATTCCCTAGAAAATAAAATTTGATTAAGAGTCAAATATAAATTGTGTCAAGTTAGAGATAGGCGAGGTTGAAATTCGAAGGAAAGACAAGGAAGATCATGAATAAGATAGCATATGCCAGGGGAATGTATTATTCTGCTAGCCACAGATTCTCAAACAAAAAAAGAAAGAAAAACACAAAATGAAACAAAACACAGCTGGTTGTTTGTTCTCACATTCTCCATAAGGGCCGTATGAAGTTACTCTGTCTCCAAATAGTTTGTCACTGTAAGGGAGACAAAGAGTGTGCAATTTTTCTTCTAGCTCTTTCCAATCTCCTGTCTGTGATTATTTGAATTCTACTTCATAAGATTGTGGGTAAATATACGTAAAAGTTACCATGTTGTCCATTACTGAATGTATAGTTTCATATTAAGTACATCCACATTATTGTGCACCCCATCTCCAGAGCTCTTCTGTTCTGCAAATTCTATTCCCTGAAGGCCACAAATCTCCTCTTCTCCCCTCCCATCTCCTGGCAACCACTGTTCTACTTTAACTACTGTAGGTAGCTCACATAAATCTATACACAGTACTGGTCTATTTGTGACTAGCTTGTTTCAATTAACATAAGGTCCTTAAGGTTCAACCATGCTGCAACATGTGACGGAACTTCCATCCTTCGTAAGGCTGAGTAATATTCCATTGTACAAATATACCACACTTTATCTATTCCCCCATGATGGACCCTTAGATTGCTTCTGCCTCTTGGCTATTGTGAATAATGCTTCAATGCACACGGGTGTACAAATTCCTCTTCAAGACTTTCCGTTCCATTCTTCTGGATGTACACATAAAAAGTGAATAGCTGAGGGGGACTGAGGGGCTCAGTCAGTTAAGCTTCTGATTTCAGCTCAGCTCATGACCTCAAAGTTCGTGGGTTTGAGCCCCACTTCAGACTCTGTACCAATGGGAGCCTGCTTCACATCCTGTCTCCCTCTCTCTCTCTTCCCTGCCCCCACTTGCACTTTCTCTGCCTCTCAAAAGTGCATAAAAGTTAAAAATTAAAAAAAAAATAAATGGAATAGCTGTATCACGTTAATCCCTTTTTATTTAACAAGCTGCCATACTGTTTTCCACAGTGACTGCACCACTTTACATTCCCAACAACCACACGCAAGGTTTCCAGTTTTCTCCACATCCTTGCCAACACTTATTTTCTGTTGTTGTTGTTTTTTAACCATTCTAATGGATATGATGTTCTTCAAGGTTTTAACTTCTTCATACTTCCAGGTTGTAAAAAGTGGCTCTTCTAGGAAGCCACTGAACAAGCCGTAGATGCCAAGCACCCATTCCAGGTAGGGAATGGATAGGAGCTTCTCCTATTTGGTTGGCACCACAGATGGGGCCTCCTTACACTGTGGCAGCTTTACAACTGCAGAGATGGTATAAGCAATTGCTAGATCCAATCCAGCCAAAGAAATCAACACCCAGGTTGAATATACAGGCAGGTAAGGCTAAGCAAATCCAAGACAGTGCACAAACTGTGTCTAATATATCTGTCTAAATCTGGTTTCTTTTGATGTATTTGCTATCATCTAAAACTAAATGTTTAAATGTATTTCCTCTAAATGTTCATATCCCCTAAAACGTGCAGACTTCTTGAGGGCAGGGAATTTATCTCATCCATCTTGGGACCTCGTCCCAAGGTCTCTAACAGTTCCTGACACATACATAACAAATACACAAATGCAGAACTATTTATAGACTAAAAATATCATTTACGTAGCTTCCTTTTGCCTAAAATCCAAATTCAGGTAAGTTTTTTTTTTTTTTTTTTTTTACCAGCTAGGTCTCCTATTTGGATAGAAGGCTTCCACTTCCAATTAGCATGTAAGGAACTACAAGAAGCAAGAAACTATCCCTTTTATGCTAAAAATAAGGACAAACCTGAAAAACTACAAAATCATAGTTTCAAAGAACTGAGGATGCAAAGAATCAAAAGGGAACCGAATTTAAGGAAGTGAAGATCCCTCCTGAAGAGAGAGGACAACCACGATTGCTTTTATCCCTAGAGGAGCAGTGGGAGAAGGAATTCACCACAGGACTGAGAAGAAACCAATGGAACTTTTAATGGCTATGTGTGGACCAGCATGATAGACTAGCATGCTTAAAGTCTTCCAACAGGGCAAATCTCTTCAGCCCCTTGCCTTGGCTCTTCACCAAGTACACAGCAGCAGTAGGTCACAGGTTAGGGTGGAATTTCTGAGATGCCCCCGAGGTATAGAAGGCCTTCTCCAGGTGCATAGCGCAAGAAGTCCTGCTGAAGGCTTGGCGTGGCAGGAGAGCCAAGTCTCTGAGCAAAACAGGATTTCACAAGCGGTCAGGCAACAGCAGCAAAAGGCTGGGGTGGAGGCAGGAGAGCTAAGAGACATTGACCCAAAGCACTGTGCATCTCTCTGAAGGCATGGGGTAGAGCAACCAGGCAAAGAGATTTTCTAAGGTACAAAATGGAGGCAGGACTCAAGAGCAAAAGGAATGAACCAGCTCCCAAGACAACTACCGTTCTGGCTATAAAGCTTAAGGGAATTTCTAAGTTTCCGCAGGGGCTCAGATCCCATAACCTGCTGAAGGGACAGTCCTGATTCTAGCCTTAGAATGGAAAGCAATGGTGACTTTAACCAGAATTTCAAATTTCAAACTCAAGTCATCTATGTATTAGATTAACTCAGCATGTCAGATACCTGACAAAGAAGAGGTATGACTTTTTATGGTGCTAATATTTTATCCCCCGCAATACCTTACACAAGATAGGCAGCATACATAAAAAAATATGAGACATGTAAAGAAGCAAGATCATTTCCTGTCTTGGCTGTGGACCACACTGTCAACAGAAGCAGACCCTAAATTGGTCCAAGATAAATTTGTTGAAAGAGGTGGTGGAAAGATGATCAATGTGCATGAATACCTGTAAAATTTCAACAGAGAGAATTATAAAAAGTGGGAAATGGAAACGAGAAAAAAATACTGTCACATATAATTAATTCCACAGTCTTACTCACAGGCTGGACACAAGAGAGTGAACTCGGGGCTTCTATACTTCCTCTTGCTTACGTCTAGGATGTTCCCTTCATTTACACCATGGGACTCATTCACTCACTTTCCTCAGTTCTCATCTCAAAGGTCATTTCAGCACTCCAACCTACCGCCTTCTTTTTCTACAGAACATTTATTATCTGAGGTTATGTATACAGACATGAAAACAAGCATTTGTATGTATGTATCTTCTGATAATAGAATTACTTTAAATTTGTCTAATTCTCCCTGTCAGAAGGTAAGCTTCTGAGATGAGACTTCGTGTTGTGCCTTGCTTTATCCCTAGAACCTAATTTCTCCATTGAGAATATAGTAGCCACTCAATTGGCATTTGTGAATTACTGAGCTAGTGGATACATGAATGAAGCCAGGTGTTTCCAGTAGCAGGTACTTGAAAGGTGAAAAGAAAGTTGTACTCTAACAACTTGCAGTGGTCAAATTTGAAAAGCATTAAGAACAAGTCTATGTAGAGACTCAAATGAGGAGTTCTGTGTTACTGAAGATGAATTCTGATGGCAGAATAAAAAAGAATTGGCAGGGATATAATGGAGATTAAGAACCAATTAAGACGTTATCAGCATAGCAAAGAAAACTATCAGCAAAATGAAAAATGATTTATAAATATTATCTCCCATAGGTTACATTTATCTGATAAGGGGTTAATAACTCAAATACATAAATAAATCTTACAACTCAAAAGCAAAATTATATACAATCTAATTTAAAAATTCCAAAAGCCCTGAATATATTTTTCCTACAATGCCATACAATGACAGGCACATGAAAAAATATTCAACATCACTAATCAGGGAAATGCCCATCAAAACCACAATGAGGTATCACCTTACCTATAGGAATGGCTATTATCCAAAAGTCAGGAAATAACAAGTGTTGGCAAGGATGCGGAGGAAAAGGAAACCTCTTGCATCGTTGATGGGAATGTAAATTGACACAGTTACTACAGAAAATCTTAGGGAGAGTCCTCAAAAAATTAAAAATACAAAGAACTACCATATGATCCAGAAATTTCACTTCTATTTACCTGAAAAGGAGAAAAAAAAACCCACGAATTCAAGAAAATAGCTGCACCCCCCCCAAGATCCTTGCATTATTTACAATAGCCAAGATACGTAAATAACCTAAGTGTCTATGTAAATAACCTATGTCTATACATCTATGAATGGATAAAGAAGATGTCATATATACACACAGTGCAGTATTACTGAGCCAGAAAAAAAAAAAAAAAAGGAAACACTACTTTTAGACAACATGGATTTTAAAAGCATTATGCTAGCTAGGTAAAGTAAGTGAGACAGAGAAAGATAATTACCATATGATCTCACTTATATGTAGAATTCAGGAACAAGAACTAAAACAAAACACAAACCCACAGATTCAGAGAACAAATTGGTGGTTGTTGTAGACAGTGGTTGAGGGGTGGGTGAATGGGTAGAGATGGTCAAAGGGTACAAACTTCTAGTTATACCATAAGCAGTGGGGATGCAATGCGTAGCACAGTGACTATAGTTAGTAACACTGTATCACATATTCAAAAGTAGCTGGAAGAGTCATCTTAAAAATTATAAGAAATTGTAACTATGCATGGTGATGGAGGTTAGTTACACTTACTGTAGCAATGATTTCATAATGTATGCATATACAAAATCAGTATGTTTTATCTTTGAAACCCATCTAATGTTCTATGTCAGTTTTTAGAACTTTGACTTTGCTTCACATATATGCAAAAGTTAATAGATTGTAAACCTAAGTGTACAAAGTGAAACTATATAACTTCTGGAAAAGGGCTAAAACCAACACAGCAACCAAACAGGAGAAAACCTTCGTTACACGGAGTTAAGCAACTATTTCTTGGGACACAAAAAGCATGAAGCATAGAAGACAGTGAAGTCCGATTTATTAACTTATCATTAAAAACTCTGCTTTTCACAGATACTGTCAGAGAAGGCAAAGTCAAGTCACAGTCAACATATAAACTTGGAAAAGAGGGAAAAAAAAGGTATTGCTATAACCAAGACACAAGTGGAGACGAGCCTGAACCCATATTGAAGGGGGAAGGAAAAAAATCACCAGCTTTTGAAACTAGATTGGATCAGGGGTGCCTGGGTGGCTCAGCTGATTAAGCGCCCAACTTCAGCTCAGGTCATGATCTAGCAGTTCTTGAGTTCGAGCCCCATGTCAGGCACTGTGCTGACAGCGCAGAGCCTGGAGCCTGCTTCAGATTCTGTGTCTCCCTCTCTCTCTCTGCCCCTTCCCTGCTTCCACTCTGTGTCTCTCAAAAATAAATAAACATTAAAAAAAAGTATACTGGATCAAGAACCAGTGGGTCTTTAAGACAATCTCATGGTAGTGGGGTAAAGACAAAAAGTATTCTAGGACAACTTTAAGGTTCACAGTTTTGTCAACTATAAGAATTGCAATCACATCACAAAGATAAATGAAGAGATCAAATGAAAGGTCTGAAAGGTAACCAAGAAAATGCACTCAAGGCTCAAAATGGTAATTTAGAAATCCTCCCATTCTGGATAGTGTTTCAATCTGTGAGAAGAGAGGCAGGTGATTCCTCAGCATTTACCATTTGTGACTCTCTTTCCTTGGGCTCTTACTATGTCCCACGTGTATGTTAGTTTTCCACAGGTAAGGCTCTAGCAATAAAACATTCATTTTCTTGAGAGCAGGAACTATGTCTTAAACTTTGTGTATTCTTCTCTATCCCAACGATTTCCCTGGCAATAGCAGGATTCAACAAATTTCATAATTCATCTGTTGGGTTATTTATATCTTACAGCCTAAAGTATTCTTTGCTCTTGATTCCAAATAAATTTCTTGTCTAGCTATGGAAAAATATTATCTTATAATGGACATGGCAGTCAGTGTGGATATAAGTTTTTTCCAGTATTGCTTGTTAGGTTTTTCTGATGCATTTTCTTTATACTCATCTCAATGCAGCAAACACACACACACACACACACACACACACACACACTCTCTCTCTCTCTCTCTCTCTCTCTCTCTCTCCTAGAATTTGAGAGAGTAACATCTGAATTCAAGACTCTAACCCACTTATGTGGCTTCAAACAACCTAGATATCAACATATTTTTTCTCATGTGAAACAAGCCCAAATATCCTTCATGTCATATCTAAGTGTAGAATAAGATGAGCCCTGAGGTACTTAAAGGTTGGGTAATATTTCAGATCATAATATTGCAATTCATATACAACTTACCATATTAAGTTACCTGCTCAGTCATTTTTTTCTCTGAAGTCAAGATTCTTAATGATTTCACCTTTCAAGAAAACTATGATGTGGAAAACCCGGGATCAAAATCCTAGTTTTTTTAAACAGTATTTTCCTTAGATTGGAACTGTATGTATTTGAATGACCATTTTAACCCTCTAGTGACTTGCTCCAATATTTAATACAAAATTATGTAAACTACTATGCAAAATTATGGTCTTTTTTAAAATCATGTATTTCCTAAGTTCTAGGACAGAAGCAATTATATGATGTATTATTACTATTATGGAAACATTTTTTAAAGAAAGAAAAAAATCACTCAAAAAAATCAGTCCATATCAATTGTAAATATGCTAAAAAACCTAGTGCAACTTAGAATCAAAGTAGTAACTTAATGTAAAGTATCATTTGGAGACTTGAGAGGCTGTGTTCTCTATTCAAATGTAATGAACATAAGCAGTAAATTGAACAAACATGTCCCATGGGTATGTGCTCATAGGAGCTACTCTACAGTCTTTTCCAACCTGCTGATAGAGTAATTCACCCCTGCTTGCTCCTAAGAGCACACGCCACTTTGAGTCCCAAGTATTATCTTAATTGTACGACTAAAAAATTCCAACTACTTATCATAATCTAGACCCACAGTTTGTAAGGTCTCCCTGAGCTAGCCTTTCCAGAGGTCGGTTTCCAGCAGAGAAACTGCTTGTCACCATTCCTGAAGCCATGAGGGTCCAAGCAGTGGGGAAAGGAAAGAGAAAAGCAATGTTCTTACTCAATGGCAACATTTTAAGCTAGCTCCCAATTCCAAGGGTGGCAGATGTTGAAAGTTAATTCCTTTGCTCTTAAGTGATTTTGTAACTTCTTCAGAGATTCCCCACATTAGAAAAATTTGTTTTTCTTTTCCAGGATCCAAGAGATCAATTTTCCTGCCACTCCCATTTAGCCCATTATCTTCAGCCACTCGCCACACACATTCTCTTTATGGAGTCCACAGAACTTCTAAGACACCTTTTTGGCTGGATTTCAAGCCCTTCCAGGCTGGTTCTCCCATGTGGCCATCCTCTGATCTATAGGTAAAACGCATTCACCCTTTGCCCAGAGAAAGGCTAGGAGCACATGCGTATCCAAACCCAGTGATGGCAACTCCACTTGCAAAGTAGTTAACTATCAGCCCCTAGTTCTCTGGTGCTTGTAACTCAGGAACATCATGTCAAAAATCTCCATAGTACTGATGAAGTACCTTCCACTAGCAAGCTCCTAGTCACCGCCCCCCCACAGCTAAGGTCAAAGCCAAGAATCACTGTACATCTTACACCTAAGAAATCCTTTTTCCCAAATCCTCTAACCTCTCCAACAACCCAATTTTTCTATCACCCTTTATGGGTGAAGAGAATCTAAAATCTGTGAAAATGCTTCTTTATGTCTTTCCTTTGAAAATTTGCATCTTGATTTTCTACCTCACGTTACAAATTTTATCTTATACCTTCATTCCTCTGCTGGGCCTTCCAGTTGCAGAAAAATAAACATGAAGTTATATATTACCCTAGTATTCTTCTTAAATATTTCATTAGGGCAATTTGTTTTCTTATACCTTTGCTTAATAAGCAACAGAAACTTACTGTTTCCTTGACATTCTGCTGCTGCAAGGGGAAAGAATCCCTGAAGAAAGGAGATATATACAGCTAATAAATCAATATAACTTATGATTTCAAAATAAGAGAAGAGCTTAGAAGATTATACAGTCTAGGTCTCTGAGGTATTGTTCATTTAAAATGTTAACAGTAAAGCACATAACCGTTTCTTTCAGACTTTAAGCCAAACCCAAGTTTCGAAGGAAGACTTCTTTCTTTCAATGTTAGGTACTGAGGCTGCATGTAGGGGGAAAAAATTCAGTCTTCTGATAAAATATACTTAGTTTTATAAAAGGCTCAGTAGAGTCAATGACAAATGTTAGGAATATGTAAAACAGTTGTTCACCAAACTTTGTATGTATATTTAATATGAAAGTTAAAGAGCTGATAATACAGAAATAAACTTTAGCAATATTTGCCTCAGTGCTTAACACATACAGTAGTTTCCAGAATGAGCCAATGCTGTTAGCTAATACAGAAATTTACATAGTTACAGGATCATTAGAATGATTAGACCATGGTGTGGGGACAAATAATCCCAAAAGCTGACTTAAAACTGAAGACTGCTTATATCACATGCCCACTGGGATCCAACAGAGGGACCCTGATCACAGTAATAACTCAGGACTATTTCAGGCTTATGAAACCAAGTGCCATTTCAAATGTTGTCAAGTGCTGTGCTAAGGGGAAGGCACTCTGCAGGGTTTCATGTAAGTAATTAAGTTCTCCACCCAGAAGTGATGCATCACTTCCTCTTGTGATTTATTGTGCAAATAAAGTCACATGATGCTGTCAACCACAAAGAGGACTGGAAGTACAAACCTACTATGTGCTTAAAAATACTGACTGAAGAGCATTAAAGAGGACCACAGCTTTATAGATAGGTTCTATCTGTATGGCAAGCAAAATGGCCCATGATTATCCATGCTTACAGCCTACCAATTTAGCAATATCAGAAAAAGACTTTGTTTCTTGGTAAGTCTGCCCCCTCCCCCCAAAAGAGGCTTCAGAAGGTAACCCAAGCTTTTGTCAAGGGTCTTAACAGATCTCAGTCAGGTGGCCATTCTCTCAGAGATACTTTCAATCACATGGCTCTATCTTCCATCACAAGGGTGGGCACATGACCTCGGCTGGCCAATCAGATCTCTCCATGATAGATCATAGTCTGAGATAGTGACAGCAATCAAGCCACAACAATCAAAAACTATTTGTAGGGCTTTCCTAACAAGACTTGTTTTTTATCTGGTATTATTAGCTATAAAGATAATATTATTCTTAAACTATGGCACCTATTTTTCACTTACATTGAAAAAGCCTGTCTGAATATTAAACCGACCAATCAGGATGAAGAGCTTTTAAAACGAAAATATACAGTCTTCATGACTTTAAGTCTTTATATCCAGTTACATCTTAAGTGAGCTCCACCCTTGATCTTCTCATTGAAGTGACCCATTTACATTTCTTCTGCCTGGCCTTAAAAACAATAAGAGAAGGCTCTCCTTATGCTGCTTACTAAAGAAGTATTTCTTTGATCTACGTAATTTCAAATGTAGATATACTCCTTGAAAACTATTTTGAGACGTTATATTGATCATTGCTGTATAGTTTAGGGACTTTAAGAAAGTAAGATATTTCAAGTTATTAGGAACAGATTTTTGCAGGTCACTTTTCCTCAATTGTTCTTGGTAACAGGACTTTTACTAATGGCAGCAATGACTTTACCTTGTTTAGAAATTACAGTTGTGTAACCCATAGCTATAGACTAACAAAGTACTTTCTCCTAGAAAAATTGACCCTGATAGAGCATAACAGTGTTTTCCCAAACACCAGCATTTTCCTTAACTAAACTTCTAGAAATGGGGTCATTTTACACACAACCTTCAGAATGTTTTATAGTATTGCCCTCTAACTTTGAGACCCAGGGAATTATTTTATCACCAATTTAGGCTTGAGGACACAAGTCCTAGTTTACCCCCCACTATATAGTATGCAACTGACATTTTAAAACTAAAACCAAATGTCCCCATGCCAGGCATAGAGATTACCTACCTATACACGCACACGCACGCACACACACACACACGCACGCACACACACACACACACTGAAGCCAAATGAAGGAGTCTTCGGTTATATTGTAATTTTTCGTCTTTCAATCCTTTTCTCTTCAAAGGACAGATATTAAAATTTGTTATCTTCAGCATATTAACACCAAAGATTATTTAATTACAAATAATGGGTATTTGTTGTTTCCCCACTTATTTTCAGGTCTTTGAATCTTATATCTCTATTACAAATGTCTGATCATTTTGTTGTTAATCACATCTCTCTGCATCATGTCTAAGAATGGGCACTCTGAAACCAGCTAATCTGAGATTAAATTCAGGATCCTCCTCAAATTACTATACTCTTCTGTCCCTCTGCTTTCTCTTCCAGGAAATGGAAGTAATAGCTTACTCATAGATGGTTGGGAAATAAAGTACTCTATTAAAACATTTAGAACAACGTGTGTCATATAGGAGTTCAATGTAAGTTTTATTACAATTCTTATTATTATTATACTTTGAGGAAGTTCTTATATGACCCATGCCTGGGGGCACCTGGGTGGCTCATTTGGTTAAACATTCAACTCTTGATCTCAGCTCAGGTCATGATTTCCTGCTTAGGGAGACTGAGCCCTGAGTCTGCTGACAGTGCAGAGCTTGTCTGGGATTCATTCATTCATTCTCTTGTGTGCACACGCTCGCTCTCTCTCTCTACCCCCCTTCCCCCACTGGTACTCTCTCTCAAAAATAAATATACTCTAAAAAAAAATTTTACCCATGCCTGATTTCCAAATTATCCCCCCAAAAGACTTAAGTCCTCTATTTCCTTAGAAATATACCACTAAAATCATGGGAGACATGACATAGACATCTTTAGAGATTTTTAAAGGTTTGTGGATTCTAAATAGTACAATCAAAAATGTTAGGAAATGAGTTATGCAATGAACTATAAGGATATACTGGCTTTTTAAATTCTTCCACTCCTTCCCCTTTCCCATGTAACCCTCTCTATCTCCCTCTACAGAGCTGAAAGTTTAACGAATAGTAATGCATCTGCATTAAATCAAAACACGTTTAAGAGAGTGTACATAATGCCTTATACAGCCAAGTAAGATAGAAAAACAATATGTATATTATATATATTTAGACTCTCAGTGTTGACTTTATTATGTTACTTGTATATAGAAAATCTTAGTATAAACTAATTATAACTATTGTTCTCATTCAACAATAAAACCAAGTTAAAACTCAAGAAGTTACAAAGCCAATAAAAACATAGTTATTAAGCAACAGTAATTTAACATAACTGGTATTTTTGCTGAAACTAATCCAAGAGTCGCAGCCCAAATACACTACTAACTTCTACAACACACACAGTTTTGAGTTCTACATTCTTCACTACTTTGTACTTCGCTGTAATTCAGTTTTCTCAAATCTAATACCTAATGTAAGGACTGGAAAAGCTTTGTCCAAACACCCTGCAGGAAAGACACTTGGCCCCCACTTGATATTTACTATTAAGTTTGGTTTTGCCTTCTACATATTAGAACTGGACAACTGAAACAGTGCTACGCAGCCCAATTCCAGTTCTGAAATTTCTAGATAGACATTCTCAGGTTCTTAACGAAAAAAAAAAAAATCTTACATTTAACTGTATTGCATTTGACATGAAAGTACTATTTCCACAGAGAATTGTGAAAACATGTTACAGTAACTCCCAGACCCTAATAGGAGACACCTAGATTTACATCAAACAGCCATCCATTCCTCTGCATGGGTGATTCCAGTAGCACTGCTTCTTTCTTTCAGAGCAAGTGGAGAGAGAATACTTATATTTTTAATTTTATTTTAATGTTTATTCATATTTGAGACAGAGAATGAGCAGGGAAGGGATAGAGAGAGGAAGACAGAAGATTTGAAGTGGGCTCTGCGCTGACAGCAGAGAGCCCGATGCGAGCTCAAACCCACAAACCATGAGATCATGGCCTGAGCCAAAGTCGGACGCTTAACCGACTAAACCACCCAGGAGCCTAGAGAGAGAATATTTTTACTGGGAGAAGTCACTTTGAAATAGGCTGAGCAATTTGTCTCAGTTTGGCCAGGCCTCTCCCACTTTTAGGCAACAAATGTCCCATGTCCTAGGAACCTCTTCAGTCCAGAGAAAGCCAGGATGGTTAGTCACTCTGCTTTTGAGCATGGAGCATTTGATGTGTTAAAGCAGACCTGTGTCTGGCCCCACAATGGAAGACAAATGGTTATTAAGTGGGCCTATCACTAACCACTTCCTCTTCACTCAACCAAGTCTACAGACTTCCCTACCCATCTCCTGGAACCAAGAAGAATTTAGTCCTCTGCTGGCAAGACAGCAAAAATTGGGAATAATCTCAGGCACTCCACATACTACCAACAATCCCCTGAAACACTTTTTGAGGTGGTTATCTTATCTGCTTCTACCTTCAACCCTTGGATCTCCAGCTTTCCTCCTTTTAGCCCAAGGGCTAATACCCAAGAGCAGGAGATTCTTCTGATACCTCAGCTCATTGGGGGTTATTTTCAGGCTTCACACATTACAGGAAGAGAAACTACAGATTTGTCTTTGATGAATATCATAAATCAAATCTAACAACATGTCATACTATATATCATGACCACATAGGGTTTATCCCAGGAATGCAAAACTGGTTCTACACCCAAAAAATCAGCTAATACATCACATTAATAGAAAATTCTAAGGGATCTGCTAAAACAAAAAACCTGTTAGAATAAGAGAATTCAGCAAGTGTGCAGGATGTATGCTCAACATATTGAAATCCATTGGTTTTTTTATACAGTAACAACAGGCAAACAAATAGAAATTAAGAAAACAATTCCATTTAAATAGTCTCAAGAAGAATAGATAAGAATAAACTGAACAAAAAAGTAGCAAACTGACACTCTGAAAACTACAAAATGCTTTTGGAAGAAGATTAGACCTAAACAAAGGGGAATACATCAGAAGACTTAATATTGTTGAGAGGGATACTTCCCAAATTGGCCTTACAGATTCAACACAAGCCTTATCAAAATTCCAGCTGGTTTCATCACATATATTGCTAAACAAATCCACACGTTTATATGGAAGTTCATGGGACATAGCACAGTATAAACAATCTTGAAAAAGAATAAAGCTTTTCAACCCACTTAACCCCTGCTGCATTTTCCAACTTTTCTTAAAATATTTCAGTTCAGAGCCACAAACATGATTTTATAGGCTTAAGTAGTGTAGCAAAACCCCAAAAGGGAAAACCTGAAGACCATACCTAAATATCACATAACAAAACCCCTAAAAAAACAAAACTACCAGAAAACAGAGAATGTAACACATCACACACAAAGGCACAACTCAGATAACTAAAGATTTCTCAACAGAAACCAGAGAACTGTTTCAATCCTTTTCTACGGTTGCTGTAACAAATTATCATCAATTCTGTGGCTTTAAAGAACATAAATTTCTTACCTTACAGTTTTGTAGTTAGGAGTCTGACGTGGGTCTCACAGGCTAAAATCCAAGCATCCGTAAGGCTGTATTCCGTTCTGGAGGCTCGAAGACAATCAGTTTCCTTGCTTTTTCCAGCTTCTAGAGGCTGCCCAGGTTCCTTATTTCCATCAGCCTTTTTCAAACCTAGCAACACTCATGTCTCTGACCATTTATCCAGTCATGTCTCCCTCTGACAAGAGCTGTAAAAGTTCTCGGTTTTGTTTTTTTAAGCGTTTGTTTATTGATGAGAGAGAGAACGCACACTCACGAGTGTGAGGGGGCAAGAATCAGAGACAGAGAGAGAGAAAGAGACTCCAAAGTAGGCTCCGCATTGTCCGCACAAAGCTCCACTCGGCTTGGGCTAGAACCCACAAATGATGAGATCGTGAACCAAGCCAAAACCAAGAGGCGAACGCTCAACTTACTGAGCCACCCAGGTGCCCCAAGGTTCTCTACTTTCAAGGGTGCATGTTTTTAAATTTAGCTCACCTGGATAATCCAGCATTCTCCCTCCATCTTAAAGTCCTTAACTTAATTACAATTAAGTTGCAAAGTTGTAAATAAGGTAAACTATCCACAGGTTCCAGGCATTAAAACATTAACATCTTTGAGGGGCTATTTTTCCGTCTCTCGCAACATGGGACACCAGTTTTAAGGTTCTGGGAGGAAAGAACTATTAACTCAGAATTCTATATCCAGCAAAAGAAATAGCCATCAGAAAAAAAAAAAAAAAAGAAAAATAAATAAATAAATAAGTAAATAAGTAAATAAGTAAGTAAATAAATAAATAAAAACAATACAGTTTGGAAACAAAGAACAAACTGATGGTTACCAGAGGTGAGGTGGGTGGGGAAATGGGTGACATAGGTGAAGGAGATTAAGAAGTGCACTTATCTTAATGGAAAAAAAAAAAAAGTAAAACAATAAAATAAAGTAAATGATTGTGAAAATAAATTATTGAAGAAATCAAAGAACTTTTGTGTAGGTTATACCTATAACTATTTGGTGTAACTAGAAATTAAAGCTTATCATTTTATTAAATGGTTGTTAATTTTAAGGTAAAACTATATGTATTAATGTAAAAAACATTCTTATTTAAAAATATATCTTATTCAAAATATGTAGTCATTGTTTTAAATGCTTGCAAATCCCTTTAATGTCTGGCTTAATAGCAAACTAGATTCTCTTCCTGTTCCTGCACTCAACCTGTTGTATGAACTCCACTGCGCACACATGAATGAATGAGAGTGGAAACAAACATCTTAGAAATTCCATGAAAATAATTTTGACTCACAGACCCCTTGAAAGGATCTCTGTAACATATTTTGAAATTCACTGAAATAAACAAATCCCAAAGAAATGCTTTATACAGGAAATATATATATATAATTAAAATATCAGTGTGTCTATTAATGGAGCACTTACTGATACCCAAACAGTAATTTGATATGAAAGTACCATTTGAAGCTAAACTTAAAGTCAAGCCAAGCCTCAAATAGAGGGCACATCTTTCCAACTTCAATTATATTTTCTTAATGCTCTGGAGAACTCTTAGCTTTACTAAAATCCTACATTAATTTTTTTCCTTACCTTTTTCCTTAGAATGAAAAAGCAAGGTATCAATTTCTCTTTAAAAGGGACTAAACCTCCAACAGTTTCCAACTGTGAAGGAAAAAAATTACAGGAACAGGGCACAGACTGGTCTACAAATTAGTATTACCTTGAAAGCTGTTAAAGCTACATTGGTCCCAGGACAGGCCAATTAAGTCCAAAGGGGTGCAGGGCTCACCTCACCACATCCCTCCTGACTTAATTGGGTTTTGTTTAAAGCCTCCCTGGACATTCTAATTAGCAGCCAGGATTGAGAATCACTGTCTTAGTGACTCAAGAGCCCCAACCTCTGACTTTATTTCATCCCTCCCTAATGCCTCAACCTTCTTATAAACAGCCCCAGAAAAGAATAGGAAGTTTGAACAACAGCAGCTCTCGGCCTTCAGGCATTATGGAAAAATATGTATTTTAGCTACG
This sequence comes from Lynx canadensis, assembly GCF_007474595.2. Taxonomy (NCBI): domain Eukaryota; kingdom Metazoa; phylum Chordata; class Mammalia; order Carnivora; family Felidae; genus Lynx; species Lynx canadensis. The sequence goes on along the minus strand of NC_044311.2, from coordinate 19,545,008 downwards.
ACTTTTCATCTTAGTAGCTTAAACTTGCTAGTACTGTTTAAAAGTGGTGGCTTCTCTCCCCTGTATCGTCGGATTTCAGGCAGCACCAGTTCCACAGGTATACGGGGTGCAGGTACACAGAAGCCTGGCACTCACAGGGGCCCCGGATTTGGTTTATGGCTCCGCTGTCACGCTCTTGCAATTATTAAGAATTGTTTAGCAAGTATCCCTGCATTTTCATTTTTCACTGAGTCCCATAAATTAGGTAGCTGGTCCCGATTTCAGGCTAAATCATGAATTATAAAAATTTGAAGAAGAATGAGCTGACAGTATTACGACAAGAGAGCCATAGAATGGGCTACGTATACAAGATGAGATTCCACCTACAAGATAAATAAGTCCTGAAGGTGTAACATGTAGCATAGTGTCTAGAGTTAACAATACTTTTTGTATATCTGGAAGTTGCGAAGAGTGTAGATCTTGAAGGTCCCCATCACAAGAAAAAAAAATTGTACTAAATGTGTTGACAGATGTTAACGAAATTTACTGTGGTGATGATTTCACAATATTTACAAAGGCTGAATCACTATAGAGTACACGTGAAACAAATGTTACATGTCAATTATATCCCAATATTTTAAGGGGCATAATAAAAAAGGAAAAGGCAACCTCCGGAATGGGAGAATATATTTGGGGAAAAAAAAGAAGAGGTTCACATGATTCCATATATTCTTAATCCCTAGCTCTTTCTCTCCTTCTTCTAAAAGCCCCAAACCACAATGTATAACCTCTTTTCCACCTCAAACTCTTATTCACGGCCTATGTCCTTTTTACTGAACGGGGGTTACAAAAGGAATCATGTCAGTGCAGTTCCTAACAAAAAGCAGAGGACCAAGCAAGTTAGGATAATTTGAGAAGGTCTTACAAACACATGTAGAGGCTCTAGGAAAACAAGAAGGTACTAGTTAACTAATCCAGACCAAAGGCAATGACCCACAGGCTTGGAAGGAATCATGCAGAGGAGGCAACTTTGAGTCAAGTATTGAACTTCAGTCAAAGAAGCCAGTCAGAGGCAACTTGAGCCAGAAAAGGAAATGCTTAGACCTCATTCTTCTCTCCCCTGCTGATCCATAGGCTTGGCACCCCACTGGCCACACCCAACCAGAAGTTGGAGGGCAAAAAAGACCATGCATTTAAGCTTTACAACTTGGTTGCCTGGGGCAGAAGAAGGTTAGAAAATGGGTCTTGAGATGAGAGTGGAATTATGTATCACAGTTAACCCCATTTCCCTCTTGGCATAATTTTGGCCCTTTGAAAAAATCATGTCCCAACACAGGAAATGTTTGAAGTCTTATTGGCAACTGTGAAATAGAGTGATGTCAACTCAAGTCACACTCCTACCCCAAAACTTAATATGCTAGCCCAAATTGGGGTTCTTCATATAAAGGAAAAGGAAAAAGTGAAAAAAAAAAAAAAAGCAATTAGGTAACATAAATCATAGTTGCTTCGATTGTTCTTTCTGTGTCTGGTTCCTAAGACCTAAATTTGCAATTAGAGCTTCCTTCTACTCCACAAACTTCATTCCTGTGGGAAGTGAACTAGTGGTCTTGTCTTAATATTAGGTTATCATATTTTTCTATTAGCCAGGACTACTGGGGAAGGAGGTATCCTAAGTCCCTCCAGCACATTCTCTGGATCCCAGGTATTATTTTCGTTGCACCCACTGTGGAAGCGAAATCCAATTTCTCTTTGATAACAGGCATCTATTTACCCTGCCCAAATAATAACACTATTCTCTGCTTGGTTGGTTCAGTGACATACATACATACATACATACATACATACATACATACATACATACCTCATATTATGTATAGACAGAGAAGAAATTCTATCTTCCAATTCACAGGAACTATATTACTTGATGAGAGAAATCCTTGCTTGAGTACTAGGTCCTCCAAACTCACTGGGCCCAGGGGTCCAGAAAAGACCAAACAAAAATACTTACAGTGAATGAACAGGTGTCATATTGAAGGGTGCTACTCCCATCTCCACCCATTGGTCTTGATCCATGCATTTTGACTACAGAGTAGAAAGCATAACAGGGGCGCCTGGGTGGTTCAGTTGGTTGAGCATCTGACTTCGGCTCAGGTCATGGTCTCCTGGTTTGTGAGTTTCAGCCCTGCATCAGGCTCTCTGCTAACAGCTCAGAGCCTGGAGACTACTTTGGATTCTGTGTATCCCTCTCTCTATGCTCCTCCCCTGCTCACACCCTGTCTCTCTCTCTTAAGAATAAATATAAAAAGTGTTTAAAAAAGAAAGCATAACAAATATGTATATGTGCATGCGTGCATGTATATATATATGTTTAAGTATGTGTGTGTATATGTGTATTCCAATTCTCTTTCTTCTTATCTATTTAGGTGCAGGATCTTAATAAAAGGATCTTGTAAACACTTTAACAACTATTGTATTTTCTAATGTGTGTGTTTGTGTATGTGTGTGCTAGAGAGACAAACAAAGGAACCAAACTCATCAAGTCTATTTAAGATTAATGAATTCACTTCAAGAGATTTAAGGTTGTAATTAGCTCACAAATTTTTATCTCCAAAACACTGCACAACCAACAGTGGTTTTTATAAAATCTATTTTATAAAGAAAGAAAAAATGAGTAAATTGAGCAAGGAAAATGAAGATACAGCGGAGAATACACAGACTCCATTAAATGATTTTAAGTTTATTAGAATTTTAACTAGAGAAAATTCATCAAGTCACTAAGTTAATAAAACTATGAAAACATCACCTCTTGCCATGTGTGTCTACAGAATCCCACAACTTACATATAGTCCTTTCTTTCAATATTAAATATTCGGTTATTTACAAGAGTTAACAATGATTAAAATATACTTATTTTCTTTCTTCATTTTCTTATTAAATTTTTCTAGATTTGCTTTTCTTGTAGCCTTTAGCCTTATACCTTACTTGTCATACCAGCCTGGTTTCAGTATATTTTAATGAAAATATCTGATTGTAAAAAAGAGCATTAGGAACTCTGTTAAATGTTATGTTCTGAGAACAGTATTTCTTTACGGAGGCAAATGAACAGAAATATGTTTGGTTTTATATTATAATTTTATTTTTATTTGACCAATGAAATGTCAGAAAAAGGGATGCAAGTGTCCAAGATGGTTTACTCCTTCATATATCCGTTTAACTAATGTTACACCTACTACGCAACATCTACTGTGGCAGACACTATTATATGCACTGTAGGGAGTGAGGAGGATGAACATGGTTAATAAATAAAATACATAAAATCTTCTTAGCCCTCAAGGGACACATAATCCAATATTAAGGATTCAATATGTACATGATGAACAATTAATTAATTAATTAATTGAAAGTATGGGATAGTAATAATTTCAGAAGAAGAGGGTCCTGTAAGAGTTCAAAATAGGAGATTCACTTTGTGGGCTTAAGGAAACCCACCTTTGGGGAGAAGTTTCCCTCTGAGAACAAAGAGCCCCTGGCAGCTGAAAAATGGGCCATGAGTTAGGGGACTGATGAAGCAGAAATACTGATTTTAAAAAGCATTTGCTTTAAATTGCTAGTTAAAACTTGAAGTATATAAAGTCATCCATGGAAAGAAAATAAAAGAGGCCTATGCCTTAACTTCGGACAAAAGGGCATTTCCTGGTTGGGTGGGTCACTTAGGATTAAATGATTACGTGAAGGGCACTGAGAAAGAAAGGCTTAAAGATGAGGAAGATAATATCTACTATGAAAGTAAAAGTTTCAGTGAGAATTTCAACTGGTCAGCCCCAACTTAATGCCTTAGCAGAAAGCAACACCCCCCCATATGCAACAGGGACTAGCCCTGAAGAGCACAGCTTTACTCATGGAAAATACCGTGGATTCTCTGTTTATCTCATACTTTTTTTTGCAATGATTATTTCCAGGCTTTTGGCTCCATTTCCCTTTTGGCCCTCGTTCTCTAGCTGAATGCTTTTGAGCATTTCAGCATCTGTAGACCATTCATTTGGCTTTCGGTGCACTCATAATCCACAAATTTTAGATTATTTTTAAACCCTTTCCAAAACAATAAAGCAGTATTGTAAACTAGTATTACTACTAGTAGTAGTTTAATAGTGACGAAAAGTAAAGTTTCTTTCAGCAAATTTTCCTTAGCAACTATATGTGATGCAATGCCAAATAGCTTGGGCATAGATCTGATTTTCTATTCAGACACTTTCAATTTACTTTCCTATTCTATACTTTGGTTAAACGTAAAACTTCAAATTTACATATATCATCATCAATGGCAGCAATGGTCCAAACAGGAGCTTAAAAATCATGGAGACATATCTTTTTGACTTACTACTTTAAGAGCATTATCAGATACTAACATAATAGGTATACTATAGCCAAAGAGGAAAACACTGACTATTTCTACTTGTGAAATAATGGAGACTTGTTTCCCAATTTGTGTTTTGTTTGTATTCAGCTTTGGAAAGTTTTATTTAAGAGTTAGAATCTATAGCAAGTTTTAGATATGGTTTGTAAAAATTTCCAATATGTCATTGTTTTGTTTCTTCAATAAAAAGTAAAAATCACAAAACATAAAAGAATATCAACTCTGAATAATCAAGCCATTTTGGGGGCTCAGTCGGTTAAGCTTCTGACTCTTGATTTTAGCTCAGTTCATGATCTCATGGTTCCTGAGAAGTCAGGATCTTAACTAACAGCATGGAGCTTGCCTGGGATTCTCTCTCCCTCTCTCTCTCTCTCTCTCTCTCTCTGCCCTTTCCCCACTTGCGCTCATATTCACTCTCTCTCTCTCTCTCAAAATAAATAAACTTAAAAAAAATCAAGCCATTTTTGGTTGTGGTATCACAATGTGGTCTTCATCACAAATTCCAGTATTTTATCAGATCTTCTACATATTGACATTCAAGAACACTAACATGGAACTTAGGGACCAAGATGATGGAGCAGCATGGAAGTTCTTTGCTTCTCTTGTCCCTGAAATGCACCTAGATCAGCACCAAACCATTTTGCACACCTAGAAATCTGATCTGAGCATTAACACAACAATCTGCATAACTTGAGCCACAGAATTTGGCAGGTACACGGTATGGAGAGGTTAACTAGGGGAGAAAGAAGCTGTGGAGGGTAGGTAGCTGTATTTGCAGATAGAAGACAGAGAAAGGGGGGAGGGTACAGGAAAAGCACTTCCCCCAAAAGTATCTGGAAAGAAAGAAAAAGCGTGGAAATACCCACAAAAGACTGAACAAGAAAGGGGAAAAGGAGAAAGGAGAAGGTATCAATACCATTAGGACTCTATAAACAGGGGAGAGCACATTGGAAATTCCACAGCTCAGTTCCTGGTGGTGATGTGGTGGGAAGGGTGACTGACTCATCAGGAGTAGGCAACAAGGTCTGAGGGGTCCGCGGGCCACACGGGGAGAAGTGGTTCCCCTGCTAGGAGGGCATTTGGTAGAAGCCGTATGGCCTCCCCACAGGCAAAGGTCTCAGGGACGCTGGAGAACATGATTGCTGGTATTGAACAAAAATGCCAGGGTGCACTAGTTGTGTATTGTGATTTACCATAATCCCTGAACCACTGCCTCCGCGTGATCACACAAACTTATTCTAGGGCAGGCCGGCACCCAGCCACCATCTCTGAACCTCTGCAGTTGTGCGCATGAACTTCCTGGGGGCAAACAGGCATCTGGCCATTGTTCTCGAGACCCTTCTCCAGAGGGTCAGAGTGGGTCCACGCTGCAGGGCCCACAAAAGTGAGGGGTTTGGAAAAACAGCACCACCTGAGATAAAACTCAAGAGGAAGGTGCTGCCTGGCAGGCTGATGGCTTAGAAGCAGGTAGTGAACTGAAGCCGGAGACAAAGGAGGGATACTTGATTGCTGATAGGTGAGAGCACAGAATTCTGGAGCTAGAGACTGGGAAGCTGGGTGACACCATTTTCACCTCTTCTGGGCATGCGCATACACACACACACACACACACACACACGCCACACTGAACAACCCCAGTAAGCTGAGCAGTGCCACCTAGTGGAAATCAGAGCCATTACACCAAGCCTTGTCCAAATGCACCAACCACACCCTAGAAGACCACCAAAAGTCTCTCAGTCGGCTTAGTGCATGGACTATAAAGTGCTTCACAGTTTGACTACTAGGGGAAACTGGATGTAATTTCATTTGGATTTCATTCTGTTCACTGCTCCATCTATTTGGGTTTTTTTCTTTTCTTTATTCTTGGATACAGAAAGAGATAAAATTATTTTTATTTTCCATTTTTTATATGAAAATATTTTATTCTTTTCCTATATTTTTTATTTTTTGTTATTTTATTTTTAATTCTATTTTACCTTCTTCATTTCATTTTATTCTATTTTATTCTATACATTTTTTTTTACTTTTTAAATGTTTTCTTACTTTTCTTTTCTTTTTTTCTTTCCTTTTTTTCTCTATTCTCTCAAGCTTCTTTCAACAACCAGACTAAAACATACCTAGGACCTAGCTTCCGTTATTTGAGTTTTGTGTTGTTTTTAATTTTTCAATTTTCAATTTTTATATTAATTCTTTTTCTTCCTCCAAATATAACAAAATGAAGGAATTCACCTCAAAGAAAGAACAGGAAGAAATGACAGCCAGGGACTTAATCATGAGAGATATAATCAAGATGTGTGAACTAGAATTTAGAATCATGATAATAAGAATACTAGCTGGGGTTGAATATAGCATAGAATCCCTTTCTGCAGAGATAAAAGAAGTAAAATCTAGTCAGGACGAAATTAAAAATGTTATAACTGAGATGCAATCTCGAATGGATGCCATGGCAGCAAGGATGGATGAAGCAGAGCAGTGAGTCAGCGATATAGAAGACAAAATTATGGAGAATAATGAAGCAGAAAAAAAAGAGGGAAACTAAGGCAAAAGATCATGATACAAGAATTAGAGAACTCAGTGACTCATTAAAAAGGAATAGTATCCGAATCATAGGAGTCCCAGAAGATGAAGAGAGAGAAAAGGGGGTAGAAGGTTTAGGGGGAGAAGGTTTATGTGAACAAATCCTAATGAAAAACTTTCCTAACCTGGGGAGAGACACAGACTTCAAAATCCAAGAAACACTGATAACTTCCATTAGATTCAACAAAAAATGACCATGGAAAAATATGCAACCAAGAATTCTTTATCCAGAAAGGCTGTCACTCACAATAGAAGGAAAGATAAAGAGTTTCCCAGACAGACAAAACCTCGAGGAGTTTGTGACCACTAAGCCAGCCCTGCAAGAAATTTTAAGGGGGAATCTCTGAGGGGAGAAAAGATGAAACAAAACAAAAAAGACAAAAAATAACAAAGACCAAAAAGGACCAGAGAACACCACCAGAAATTCCAACTCTACAGGCAACACAATGGCAATAAATTCCTATCTTTCATTACTCACTCTAAATGTCAATGGACTAAATGCTCCAATCAAAAGAGGGTAACAGAATACATAAGAAAACAAGATCCATCTATATGCTGTTTACAAGACACCCATTTTATACCTAAAGACACCTTCGGAGTGAAAATAAGGGGATCTAGGGGCTCCTGGGTGGTTCTGTCAGTTGAGTGTGTGACTTTGGCTTAGGTCATGATCTTGCAGTTGACAGGTTCAAGCCCCACATCAGGCCCTGTGCTGACAGCTGACATCCTGGAGCCTGCTTCAGATTCTGTGTGTGTATGTCTCTCTCTCTCTGCCCCTCCCCCACTCATGCTCAGTTTCTGTCTCAAAAATAAAATAAACATTAAAAAATTTAAAAAAAGAAAATAAGGGGATCTATCATGCTAATGGTCACCAAAAGAAAGCCATAGTAGCTATACTTATATCAAACAATCTAGATTTTAAAATAAATCATAACTGAGGGGTTTATCAACCAAGAAGATCTAACAATTGTAAACATTTATGCCCCCAATGTGTAGCAGCCAAATATATAAATCAATTAATCACAAACATAAAGAAACTCATTGATAATAACACCATAGTAGTAGGGGACTTCAACACCCCACTTATAGCAATGGACACATCATCTGAACAGAAAATTACCAAGGAAACAATGGCTTTGAATGTCATACTGGACCAGATGGATTTAACAGATATAATCAGATTTCATCCTAACGTGGTGGAATACACACTTTTCTCGAATGAATATGGAACATTCTCCACAATAGATCACATATTGGAACACAAATCAGCCCTCAACAAGTACAAAAAGATCAAGATCAAACGATGCATATTTTTAGACCACAACACTATGAAACCCTAAATCAACCACAAGAAAAAAATTTGGAAACAAGAAATGCTTGGAGATTAAAGAATATCCTACTAAAGAATTAAATGTTTAACATGGAATTAAAAAGGAAATTAACAACTACATGGAAGCCAATGAAAATGAAAACATGACAGCCCAAAATATCTGAGATGCAGCAAAGGCAGTCATAAGAGGGAAGTATATAGCAATCCAGGCCTTCCTAAAGAAGGAAGACAGGTCTTAGAAACCTAAGAAACACAACCTAACCTTACACCTTAAAGAGCTGGACAAGAACATCAAATAAAGTCCCAAACCAGCAGAAGATGGGAAATAATAAAGATTAGAGCAGAAATCAATGCTATTGAAATAAAATAAAAAACAAGCTAACAAAAACCACAGTAGAATAGATCAATGAAACCAGGAGCTGGTTCTTTGAAAGAATTAACAAAATTGATAAACCTCTAGCCAGTTTCATAAAAAAGAAAAAGGAAAAGACCCAAATAAATAAAATCAAGAATGAAAGAGGAGAGATCACAACCAATACTGCAAAAATACAAACAGTAATAACAGAATAATATGAGCAATTATATTCCAATAAATTGGGCATTCTGGAAGAAATGGACAAATTCCTAGAAACATATAAAATACCAAAACTGACAGGAAGAAATCAAAAATTTGAACAGACCCATAACCAGTAAAGAAATTGAGTTAGTAATCAAAAATCTCCCAAAAAGAGTCCAGGACTGGACGATTTTCCAGGGGACTTCTACCGAACATTTAAAGAAGATTTAACACCTATTCTTTTGAAGCTGTTCCAAAAATAGAAATGGAAGGAAAACTTCCAAACTCATTCTGCATGGTTAGCAGTACCTTGATTCCAAAACCAGACAAAGATCCCACTAAAAAGAGACCTATAGACCAATCTCCCTGATGAACATGGATGCAAAAATTCTCAACAAGATACTAGCCAACTGTATCCAACAATGCATTAAAAGAATTATTCACCACGATCAAGTGGGCTTTATACCTGGGATGTGGGGCTGGTTCAATATCCACAAATCCAGCAATGTGATACACCACATTAATAAAAGAAAGGACAAGAATCATATGATCCTCTCAATACATGCAGAGAAAGCATTTGACAAAGTACAGCATCCTTTCTTGATAAAAACCCTCAAGAAAGTAGGGATAGAAGGAGCATATCTCGAGATCATAAAAGCCATATATGAAAGAGGCACCAGTAATATCATCCTCAATGGGGAAAAACTGACAGCTTCCCCCTAATGTCAGGATTGTGACAGGGATGTCCACTCTCACCACTGTTATTCAACACAGTATTGGAAGTCCTAGCTTTAGCAATCAGACAACACAAAGAAAAGACATCCAAGTCGGCAAGGAGAAAGTCAAATTTTCACTCTTCACAGGTGACACGATACTCCATGAATTCAGCAAAGTTGCAGGATATAAAACCAATGCACAGAAATTGGTTACATTACCAATAATGAAGCAGCAGAAAGAGAAATCAAAGAATCAATCCCATTTACAATTGCACCAAAACCCATAAAATACTAGGAATAAACCTAACCAAAGAGACAAAAAACCCTATACACTGACAACTGTAGAAGGCTTATGAAAGAAATTGAAGAAGACACACACACACATATGGAAAAACATTCCATGCTCATGGATTGGAAGAACAAATATTGTTAAAATGTTGATACTACCCAATGCAAACTATATAACCAAAGCAATCTCTATCAAATAACATTAGCATTCCTCACAGAGCTAGAATAAACAATCCTAAAATTCATATGGAACCCGAATAGCCAAAGCAATCCTGTAAAAGAAAGCCAAAGCTGAAGGCATCATAATCCCAGACTTCAAGCTGTATTACAAAGCTATAATCATCAAGACAGTATGGTACTGGCACAAAAACAGACACTCAGATCAATGGAACAGAATAGACAACCCAGAAATGGACCCAAAAACATATACCCAACTAATCTTTGACAAAACAGGAAAGAATATCCAATGAAATAAAGACAGTCTCTTTAGCAAATGGTGTTGGGAAAACTGCACAGCGACACACAGAAAAATGAACCTAGAGCACTTTCTTACACCATCCACAAAATAAAACTCACCATCTACAAAACTTACACCAAAAAACTTACACCATCCACAAAAATAAACTCAAAATGGATGAAAGACCTAAACTAAGACAGGGAGTCTTCAAAATCCTAGAGGAGAAAATAGGTAACAATCTCTTTGACCTCGGCCACAACAATTTCTTACTAGACACGTCTCCAGAGGCAAGGGAAACAAAAGCAAAAATGAACTACTGGGACCTCATCAAGATAAAAAGCTTTTGCATGGTGAAGGAAACAATCAGCCAAACTGAAAGACAACTGAGGGAATGGGAGAAGATATTTACAAATGACATATCAGATAAAGGGTCAGTATCCAAAATCTATAAATAACTTATCAAACTCAACATTCAAAAAGCAAATAATCCAGTGAAAAAACAGGCAAAAGATACAAATAGACACTTTTCCAAAGAAGACATCCAGATGGCTAACAGATACATGAAAAAATGCTCAACATCATTCAGAATCAAAGAAATACAAATCAAAACCACAACGGGATACCACCTCACACCAATCAGAATGGCTAAAATTAATGACTCAAGTAGCAAAAGATGTTGGCGAGGATGTGGAGAAAGAGGAACCCCTTTGCACTGCTGGTGGGAATGCAAACTGGTGCAGCCAGTCTGGAAAACAGTATGGAGATTCCTCAAAAAATTAATAACAGAACTACCCTACAACCCAGCAGTTGCATTACTAGGTATTTATCCAAAGGATACAGGTGTGCTATTTTGAAGGAGCACATGGACCCCAATATTTATAGCAACACTATTGACAATAGCCCAAGTATGGAAAGAGCCCAAATGTCCATGGACAGATGAATGGATAGAGAAGATGTGGTATACACACACACACACACACACACACACACACACACACACACACACTGGAGTATTATTCAGCAATCAAAAAGAATGAAATCTTGCCATTTGCAACAACGTGGATGGAACTAGAGGGTATTATGCTAAGCAAAATAAGTCAGTCAGAGAAAGACAAGTATCACACGACTTCACTCATGTGTGGAATTTAAGTTACGAAACGGATGAACATAAGACAAAGGAAGCAAAAATAATACAAAAACACGGAGGGGAACAAAACATAAGAGACTCTTAAATATAGAGAACAAACTGAGGGTTGCTAGAGGGGTTGTGGGTAGGGAGATAGACTAAATGGGCAAGGGGCATTAGGGAGGACACTTGTTGGGATGAGCACTGGGTGTTATATGTAGGGGGTGAATCATTGGATTCTACTCCTGAAATCATCATTGCACTATATGCTAACGAACTTGGATATAACTTTAAAAAGTGATAAATAAATAAATAAATCCAACATGGTTTTACCAGCATTACCATCATTATGAAACTTTTAGAAAATCATCCCTCATTGTAAAACCTCATGTGTGGTCTTTTCCTCTCCAAGCTGGAATATCGATACAGTCACATTGGATACAAAATGAACTTATTAAAAAAAAATACACACACACACACACACACACACACACACACACACACACACATATTTCCTCCAAGGCTGCCTCAAGATTAGAAAAAGTATTTTCATTGCCAGATGTTCTGGGTAAGCAAACTGGCCTATCAATGGACATCCATGTCATCTGCCTTTATTTATGTAGTTATGCCATCCTCCTCTGCACACGGCTAGCACTCTTTACTACTCCCAAAACAATTTTCTTATTTACAACATAACTTTAAAAAAAAACAAAAAAAAACACATCAACTTCTGGGAGCACAGTGCTTCACTGTATAACAGAACAAAAAGGCAACACTGTGAGTCTGAAGCTGATCTGTACTATCTACCACTGTGGTTTCAGCTCCCCATAAATATCTGTTAATACAAACACAAGACTGACTGTACCTTCATGTTGACTACATTTTATATTATGCAACAGCTAATAGTGTCACTTGAAAGAGGGATTTTTCCAATGCCTCTTCTACTTTTCCTTTGAACATGATATTTAATCATTTAATTCCAGTCTGGTTTATTATCATCTCCAAATTGATGTACTTTTACCTGATGTTATGAGGAGTTCTCAGTTTGATGTATGCCACTGTAGTTTCATATATTATTCATTTTAAATTACTACGTTTATCAATTTTTATACTAAAAAGAATTATTTTGTCCATGTTGGGGGAGAAATACCAATTATTTTTAACAAAGACATTTAAAGGCAAGGGCTTCATTTATAAGGATGTTAAAACACTCTGATAAGTGGCTTTGTGTTAGTCCAATAAAATATACGTATACGTGTTCATTATCCCATTTCCTATATATAACTCATATTTTGGGAAATAAAATAAATTCATCCTCAGCAACTCTCCTTGTCCATCCTGTACTGGCTAGATCCACTTTACTGTTTTAATCCTATAACTTTCCTTAATTCGTATCTTTGGTTCCTAACCCTAGATTTGGGTCTTGCTAAACAAACCCCAACTTCTCTGACTCTGAAGTTCAGCACACTCTTTCTTACAATTTTGAAAGCAGTCCCTGTCCCCAGAGCTTCACAGAGAAGGTGAGAAGTCTAGCCACCACACAGGGGGAGGCATCACAACCCACTCCCCGTGGGCTCCTCCTACCAAGGAAAGAGTTTTGGCTCATCTACATTCTCAGCTTTGCTGCACTATTTAAAGAGGTCCTTTTTTTTAATTTTAATATGCCTTAGACATATTAAGTCTAAGCCTGATGTAATGGCAGCATTTCAATTAGCAGGGTTAACTACTGTTTGCTACATCTTTGGGACACCTTTTCTGCATATGAATGCATTTGAATTACATCAGTGAAAAGCTCTTCCTCTATGCTAACCAAGCTATGTCCAAGTTCTTTTCCACCCTTCCCAGTTTGTGGGATCTGAAGACTTATAATAACTGAAAAAATTTACAGAATGCATAAAGGTTTAAAGAATGAAGTGAATTTCTATTCTCTTCAAAAAGGTGAATTATCTGTTAGCTTCTTGTGTCCTCCTTCATATTGATACATCTATGCTGTATCTGAAAAAACATCATAAACATTACCACTCACTATACTTTTTTCTCTTTAGACATTCCTCCTGTTTAACAGGAGGAAGTTGATATATTCACTCTTAAAGCCAACATCTTTTCCCCAGAAGTTGGACTTAATTTATTTAAAGGCCCAAGGGCAAAATAATCAATAGAAGGTTCAACTGTAAAATTGTCAAGAACGTGAGTCACACAATATTTCTATATTGGTCTACTTAATCATCTGTTTTGATTGAGTAGACCAATCAGTTGGTTGAAGAATTAATCAATTCACTGAAGTAAATTATTTTACCACATGAATGGACCAGGCAAGAAACTCATATGAGTGAAGTGACTCACTCCAATGAATGAACTGTAGAGAAAGAGGAAACTGGCAAATTAAAGAAGGAGGTTTCATACGAGGAGACAGCCACCATTCTAATCCTTTTGTGAAGTGGGAAACTAACTTTGCCATGAATTTAGATGTATCACAAGCTGAAAATCTTATTTTTAAGCAAAATCTCCAAATTTTAAAAGTTGTCAATGAATTTTTAGTTTCTAAAACCATGACACTGTCACCTAAATAAATGACTTATAGGGATTTGCCAATCAGTCCACCTGTTTTTGTATCTTTTTTAGAATCAGATGGATACAACTTAAGGAGCAACCAGAAGGGTCTTTGCCAGCGCGCAATGTGAACTCATATATTTTCAACAATACCTACCTCTATGACTCACAGAAAATAAGTCATCATAAATAACCTATTTCATATGAAGAATAATTGTACATGCACACAGGCATATATGTGTTATATGGATAGACGTATGTAATCCTTTCCCTAGTCTCAGCCGGAATTGAGAGTGTGCTCCCCATAAAAGTAAATCTGGTGCTTAACACACTATCAATAAACCTTCCAAAAACCTCTTCATGTTCAAGAGAGTTCATAGTGTATATCATGTTCCCCAAATTTCTGATCACAATCTTGTAATAGCTCGTTGTGTCCCATTGTGCCTTTCCCCTCTGTCCTTCTCTTATTGAATGGCTATTAGGTGATCCATCATGGAGCCATCACAGCAGCCCAGAGCTTACTCCCGTTCGTTCTGACTTGATAAATGGAGGTGTGCAGAGGATTCTATACTTTTAATAAACAGCTTGCATGATTCGGAAAGAAATGGGTCTTTGACATTTTGACAAACATAAATGTCTATTCCTTTACTTTCTAGTCCTCTGTCTTATTTATTTATGTCACCCAAAAACTCTACATACTCCTTCAATATGAGGACTATTTTTTTCTCAATTCAGAAAAACTCTCATCTATTAGTCTGCATCTCTGCTACATGTCTTTACTGCTGTGCAACTAAAGGCTTGCTTCTGGCCCTAAGAGATTTGGCTCAAGCCCACCTGCATCAGGAACTTCCTGACTCAAACTATCTGCTTGTTCCCAAATGATTCCCCTGCTCATGCTGTGCTCTCCCTCTAATCAGAGACATCTCTGCTTGCCTGTTTGTGAATTTCTGAGATGAACTATCTTCCCGAGCTTTTCCCCACCAACTACTTCTGGGTCCTATCCCAAACCCTGGTCTGTTCACTTGGGTCCATTCAATCTCTGGGGCCAATCATCCCTAGCATGGCCCTTTATAATTATAACAAAAAAATCTCCCATCCAACCCTTATAAGCTCTAGAGTCCAATGGTGCAGCTGATCCTAGGGACCGGGATAATTAATAATCAGAGAAAGACTCTGGGAAGTGAAAGTCATGAGGATATAGTTAACCATCACACACATAACAAAAACTCCCTCTTACTCAATCTCATTCATTCTACAGATATGAACTAAATACTTTCTATAAATGAGATACTACACTAGGCACAAGGTTAGAACAATGAACAAAAGAGACAAAGTTCCCTGTTCTCAACAAGTTTGCATTCTAATAAGGGAGATAAATAATAGGAAATTAAATGAGCAACACTTAATGTGATGGTGCTATGAAGAAAAGAAGGTAAAAGGAGTGGCAAGAGAAAGAGTGGGGATGTGAGAAGGGCTGAATTTCACATAGGACGGTCAGAGGAGGCTCAGTGATGAGAGGACATATGCACAAGCACTTGAGGGACATGAGGGAGCAAATCATGTAGACATTGGCAGAAAGAGTTTCTAGCAGAGGAAAGAGCAAGGACCAAGGTCCTGAGGAAAGCCTATGTTTGGTGACTGAGGAACAGCACAGGAGGCCAATGTGACTAGAGTGGTAAGAAAAGGAGAAACTAGATAGAGATAGGATCAGAGAAGCAGCAGGGGCCAGATCACACAAAACCCCACTGGCCATCCAAAGGACTTTGGATTTTATTCTGATTGGCATAGGGAGTTGTTGGGAGGTTTTTAGCCAGAGGGTGACATAATCTGACATATCTGAATAGGATTACTCTGGCAGAAATGTAGGATATAGACTAAATGTGAGCAATATGAGAAGCAGAGACTAATTAGAAGGATATGATAAAAATCCAGTGGTGAGATGAAGGTGATTTGAGCCAGGGTGGTAGCAGCGGTGGTGGTGGTGAAAATGGTAGAAGTCTGAGTATATCTTCAAGGTAGAGTGGGCCAGATTTGCCAATGGATTAAATGAAGGGTATGAGAAAAAGAGAAACGTCAAGATGACTCCAAATGTTGGCTTCTGTAATTGGCAGGCTCAACGTTGCCATTTAAGTATTTGAGAAGTCTGAAGGAAAAGTAGAATTGAGTGGAAGAAAAGAGTTCTGTTTGGATACATTAAATTTTAGACTATTAGACAGATGGAGATGTTCATGAGCAATTGGGTTTTGAATTTGCATTTCAGAGAGATTCAGGCTGAATATATAAATAGGCGGCTATCATCATATCCGTCATATTAGACGCCCGAAGGATCAGATGAGATTACCTGAAGTTGATTGAAAGGAAAAGCAGTTCAAAGGATGAGCCCTTAGTTAAGCCAACATTAAGAAAAGGAAATGGATGGGAGGATGAGGAAGAAAACTAGCAAGAGAAAGTGATAATAAGCAAGCAGTGAGACAAAAGGAAAACAAAGGGGGTTGGTGACCAGAAGTAACTAGAGAACATGAATGTTCAAGAACATGTTGAATCAACTGGATCAAATGGTGTTGAGAACTCAAATAAGAGAGGGATCACAAATAGGCCCTTGGATTTATCAATATCCCAGTTACCAGAGATTTGAAGACAGCTGTTTGGGAAAGGGGTTGGAAACTAAAACCTGTTTGGCTTGTATTTAAATTTTTTTTAACGTTTATTTATATTTGAGACAGAGAGAGACAGAGCATGAACGGGGGAGGGGCAGAGAGAGAGAACCACAGAATCGGAAGCAGGCTCCAGGTTCCGAGCCATCAGCCCAGAGCCCGACGCGGGGCTCGAACCCATAGACCGCGAGATCGTGACCTGAGTTGAAGTCGGACGCTTAACAGACTGAGCCACCCAGGTGCCCCATGTTGGCTTGTATTTAAAAGAGAATAGAGGCGGGGCGCCTGGGTGGCGCAGTCGGTTAAGCGTCCGACTTCAGCCAGGTCACGATCTCGCGGTCCGTGAGTTCGAGCCCGCGTCAGGCTCTGGGCTGATGGCTCGGAGCCTGGAGCCTGTTTCCGATTCTGTGTCTCCCTCTCTCTCTGCCCCTCCCCCGTTCATGCTCTGTCTCTCTCTGTCCCAAAATAAATTTAAAAAGTTGAAAAAAAAAATTTAAAAGAGAATAGAGGGGCAACTAGGTGGTTCAGTTGGTTGAGCCTCTGACTGAGGCTCAGGTCATGATCTCGTGGTTCGTGAATTCCAGTCCCGTGTCCGGCTCTGTGCTGACAGCTCAAAGTCTGGAGCCTGCTTCAGATTCTGTGTGTGAATGTCTCTCTCTCTCTGGTCCTCCCCGACTCGTGCTCTGTCTCTCTCTCTCTCTCAAGAATAAATAAACATTTAAAAAGAAATTTTTAATAAAAATTTTAAAAAAATAATAATAAAAGGGAATAGAAATTTAGGCAACACTTTAAGAACTAATTTCCACTTTTTCGTAATTACAGCTTCATTACCGCACAACTACCTTAAAACTTCTTGCATTCATTAAGTGTTCCAAAGCTCTGTCTGAGAAATGGTGTTTTGGGCATCATATTAACCATGGAGATCACACACACACACACACCACAAACACACCACACACGCACACACACAAACACAAACACACACACATCCCATCCATGCTTTTATGTAACTTAACTGGGTGAAACACATGTTCAGAATAACTATGGCCATTAATGCTGTGAATATTATGTATCCTTTAAGGACTGGAATTAAATTTAGTACCTCCTGTGACTGGCATTAGCTGCAGGAGAGAGGGCAGTCCATAACTACCACTTACTCTAATGAAATTAACTATAACCTGATTTTTTACTAAAAGTAGCAGGAAATTGCTCTATAATCCAAATGTATCTCAGGTAACAGTGGGAGAAAATTGCTACATGATGTTCTCCTTGGTAACTTGAAGCCAATGAAAG
The DNA here is from genome assembly GCF_007474595.2 of Lynx canadensis. NCBI lineage: Eukaryota > Metazoa > Chordata > Mammalia > Carnivora > Felidae > Lynx > Lynx canadensis. The sequence goes on along the minus strand of NC_044311.2, from coordinate 19,527,068 downwards.
CTTATTATCCTCATAAAGTGTATAGAGTTAGTATAGAGTTTGAAGCAATGATACATTGACATACAGCTATTTTTCTCGCTAAGTCTTCAAAAGTTGAATTTCACTTATCAACTCTTAGAGTGCCATGGAGAGTAAACAGGGATACCTGCAGATATAAAATGTGTTCTTTCATTAAGAACATGAAAGAAGTCATCATTGCTTCCTATTAAATAACCACATTCTTTGTGGCTAACAGAAAAGAACAGAGGGCTTCTTGTGTTGTCCTTGATAGCCTGAGTCCCTTCAAAGAGTTATTAGCTTAGTGGAGAAAGTCATCCATTAAACCCCTAAGAAGAGAGAATATTACAGAAATTGATGATTTCTATCATGAGTGCCTTCCTCTCTTTCTCCTGATTGCTCTATAAAACTGGACTTGAAGGTAAAGTCTTTAATCATAAAGGTACTTAAGACCCACCCCTCTATTGCTGCCACCTCCAAAAGACATGTAAAGAAATGGCTTTGAGGGAACTTCAGATATTTTGCTAAATATCAAACCTTTCTAAAGGTAGAAAAGTACTAATTTTACACCAGGTGCAGCATTAGCTACTTTATGTTTGCAATTCCTTTATATTCCTTCCCAAATTTTATCAGTTAAATGATAGAGCCTATTTTAAAACCTTATTCTGAAAACAAGGAGGCTGAAGTTCAGAGGGGTTAAATGATAACCCAGTAACATACAGCTACTAAAATGGGTGGGTAGGATTTTTAATATATAATAGGGAAGCTTATGTGGCTACATCTTTGGATATGGGAAAGGATTTTTAATTAAGCTAAGCCTAGCACTATGGAATTTTATATAATCATGGATCAGAGAAGATATACTTGCTCTAATAATCTGCCTTAAGTAAAAAGACATTATCAAAATACTAAATCATTCTACTCTGTTGAAACATGACCATATTTTCTTTCTCTCAACGTAGGTAAATAAAGATCTAGTATTAGTAACTGAGAAGAGCAACAAAAATCTTTCTAAAAAATGAAAATGTAATTTATTGAGTCAGCATTCCTGTTTTCATTAGTACACCTCAAGATGAATATCCTGAGCCATCTTTCTCCAGAAAGTTGATTCTTGACCATTTCATCCATGTGTGTGCTGCACTTTCCTGCACCTGACTCAGTACTCTGTTGCTTCCCACCTTCCAAGCACGCCACTCTGCCCTTTGCAACACCACTCCTATGTTCAACCTCTTCTCTGGTCCTTGACTGAAGCTCGGCTCTTCCTGACCATGTGGCTTCTTCCAAAGCTCTAATAAACAGTGAATCTTCATTCTGTGTACTACATACATTTCAGTGATCAGAAGGGGCATCAGTATCCTCCTCCCTTCCAACTGTTGCTCCACACCATTCTTCACACTCTTGTTCAAAATTCTGTCCCTCTGAGACTCATTCATTCAATCATTCCTTAACTCAATCAGAAAATACAGAACTCTTGTTGTATGCCAAGGTATGTTTAAGCTCCAGGGATATTAAGGACATCATGTGACTTGATTACTTCCTTACCCACCTACCTGCAGTCATCACATACTTTTAGTTCATTGTGCATCATTCAGAGAGGATTCTGACATCCATCGCAGTCCTACTCTCCACCTCATATTTGCTTACAGGACAAGTGTTCTTGGTAAGTGAACTAGTAAAAGAAGTTAGGTGAAATGGCCTGAATTCCTTTCAACTGGACTTCTGGGTAAATAGACTAATTGTATTTTGTTAGAATGAACCTTTATATATACAGTGGCCTTATCAGAATTATTAAAGATTACTTACAGTAAGTAAATCTAAAATTAATTTATCTGTGAAGCACAGCTGTCTGGAGAATGTCGAGCAACTTGTATAACTATCAGCATCAGAAAATAATCAACATTATATATTTACTTCTCTTCTGGGTAATGTAATAACTCTCAAAAACTCACTTGGTGCCTTCATCTCTTACTCTGAATCAAAAAGCACATGGAAGAAAGGGCCAGGGTAACTATGCAGGCCACAGGCTGCCCTTATTTTTTTGCCACATGATTGCCTATATTCTTGAAATATTTTACAAGAAGGACGCTAGTCTTATAACTGATACATATGAATCTAATTTGACAATTGAATCCTGGTTTTAGCTAACGCTTCCTCCCCCATGATTCCACAACAACAACAGCAACAATAACAAAGCCTTCCTTAAATTTATTAGTTACCACCTTGTTGCTAAATCCAGTTGGCATCTGCAGTCATCTTACTTGGCCTTCTTAGTTTTGCTCACAATGAGGACCACGCCCCTCTGTCTAAAACCTACTCTTCGCTTGGCCTCTCTGCCACCAAATGTGAGAGGCTGAATTACTGCCTCTAGTACTTCACCCTAAATGCACAGGAGAAGGTCCCACAACAAACTTATCCAGCCCAAAATGCTGACCGTGCAAGGATAGAGAAACCCTGTTCTCTGCAATCGCATCTGAATTCTAGGCTCTGTGCCATTGGCACCAGATTTGAATCTCTAGCCTTCATGTGAGTTCCTGATGCATATGACACATATATCAAATTTGACTTCTCCTTCTCAAGTGCTTCAAAGGTCCTTCAAATTCAGAGTGTCCTAACACAAACTTGTGAATTTTCTTCCAGATTTGATTCTCTCACTTGATATTATCTTATCAAATTCTACTCTTCCAGAAACTCGGGAGCCATCCCAAGTCTTCTCTTTCTTCCAACCTGTGCAGTCCATCACCATGAGCTAATGATTTTTGAATTTCTGATCATGTCTTTGGTTCATTTGTGTCTTGTGATCTCCACTAATAGCATCTTCCCTCCTCTTCCAAGATTTCGTCTAGCTGTCCCTTGGAATGCTATCATCCACTTTGCCAATTAACAATTAATTAATTCCTTTTCAAATTATTTACCATTTCCTTTATCAAACACAAATATAAACATAATACTCCCCTGCTTCAAAACAAAGAAAAAGAGCATTTAGTTCTTAAAGGCTAAAATCCTTAACATGAACTCTAGGTAAAATGCTCTTAAAATATATGGTCAAAACCAGGATACTTTTAAGAGGAGGACGTGTGTGTGCGTGTGTGTGTTTGGGGAAAGGAGGTACTAAAAATTATTCCAGGGAAAATACAAATAGGACTGTCCCAGGCAAGTTGGATACCTTGTCAATTAGACATTCACTGCTCTGGGCCCGACCTGGCTCTCAAAGTTCATCTCATATTGTCTTCTCTTCTCTTTTGTCTTACCAGACAAGTTGTACTTTGTGTCACACTGCCTTCTACCACAGTGGTTTACCTGCTTTTCACTCTGCATAGAAAGTCCCCACCTGCACTCCTTCAAAACTGGTAAATCCTTCCCATTCTCCAGTTATAATATGAATTGTTTCCTCAGAAACATTTGTCCTGACTCTTCAAAAAATAAAAAATAAATAAGCCTCCCTTTTATACACTCTCACGTCATCATGTATACTTTCTTCAAAGCACAAATACAGCCCTAACTGTGGATTTCATTTTGTTATTTGGAATTTTTGTTTGTTTGTCTGTATTGTTTGTTAGGAAATGCTTGGACTATTACCTTCATGAGGTAAATCCTACTGTATCTCACAGATACTTGGTGATGGACTAGTTGCATTAGTTCATTAATTAACTAGGCCAAAGTCATATAATAAGAAACTCAGGTCTTACATTTCAAGAGGTGTGTATTAAATACTACAATATATTGCTGCTTCTTACATTTAAACAGATATAATAGACTTTTCAATAGAATATGTATTATCCTTTGAGCACATGTACCTGAGAGGTAGTGTTCTAGTAGGCCCTGACTTCTGTGCACATTTCAGGAATAACATAAAGGGGCGCCTGGGTGGCTCAGTTGGATGAGTATCCAACTGTTGATCCACACTGAGCATGGATCCTGCTTAAGATCTCTCTCTTGCCCTCTCTCTCTCTCTCTCCCTCCCTCCCTCCCCCTTTTCCCTGCTCGAGCACTCTCTCTTTCTCTCTAAAATAAAACAATCATGATAATAATAATAATAACAACAACAACAACATAAAGAAAAAGGTATGCCCCATTATATATTCTTAAGAAGAAACCTGTAGCCAGTAGTTTAGAGTATTTTCTAAGTTTTAAAGATTTCTAACTAATAGTAAAGAGAATAATCACCCCTTTACAAAACAAGAACATGTTCTAATGAAAATCACACCATGAGAAAATCCAACAGAATTTTTAATTATCATCAAAATAGTGAAGAAACTTGCATGTAACCTACAAACACATAAGCTTTCATCTGAATGAAATCATTTGCAATTTGTTTTTAGAGTTTCTGATATTTCTGTGCCAATTAACTAAAGTAGACCTTCTTCACTTAATATCTGTTCAGATACCACACACACATTTCTCTTCTATAATACTGCAATTATTTTGACATTCACCATGGCTCTAATGGAGAAAGTGCTTCCACAGGGGAATTTCTCCTTTGTCTGTAATAATGAGAAGCAGATTGTTGATCAAGTAACATAATTAAAGCTTTCATTAGGACAGCCCGATACAGGTTTGTTTTTCTTCCAATACCTAAGAATTAGATTCAATTCAAAACCATACCACTTTCACAGTTCCTCACTGTAGCTTCTCACCTTGAATCACTGTTGTTTGGAAATACTGAGTAGAGAAATTCCCTGTTTGTAAAAATATGTGTGAATTTCCTGATTTTTTTAAACGTAGAAAATCTGTTCAATTTTATCTTCACTAAGAGTCCATTTTCAAGTAGAAGAGTGTGCTAGTCTGCAGTTATGTCTAAATAATTGTGCTCCAATCACTAAACATAGGTAGGTGGCCCATTTAGTATCAGCCGTACATTGTACAGCTGTCCAAAACTTTGAGTTAGTGACTAAAATGCAAAGGAAATACCAGTGAAAACGACACTGACAGAGAGTGCCAAAAGCCTTCTCATTCCGTACTGTCCACGCAACTAGCATTTATTTCTGGTAGGCATTTTCGTTCATCTTTCAAAATGCCAGAAGTATGCCTTTTAATTTAGAGTAATTTAATTTAATTTCTAACATTTGAACACAAATGGCTTTAAAAGTAAAAAGGAACAAAGTAATTACATTTAATTTCATGGTTTTAGATTTCTAAAGCCATCATATTCTCTTATGTAATTCAAGACTTCCATTAAGGAAGGAGGGAAGAAAAATAATCTGCAAAACTTTCACCCTTCTTTTAGGACAAAAACAGAAAGAATTTATGTTGCCCTTTCATTGAATATTTACTAGGAAATAGGTCTGTGGTGATTTTACATGGCCTAGAATGTAGAAACTGCACAAAACAGAAGTGGGTCCTAATTGTGCTAGAGAAGAATGCCTCATGATTTCTTCCTTAATAACAGTTCAAGTTGAAAAACAATTTCAGAAAAAGGAATGGTCTATTTTTGGATGATTCTTTACATCTCATGGAATATTGTACTAGATTCTGAACTTAAAAAGAAAAAGCCTAGAAGTAGACCACAAACCTTAAAAGAATATCTAATAACCTCTGTTCCTTGTATTCCATTCCCATAGGAAAGCCCAAGAACACTTGAAGAGTCAATATAGCTTTCAAAAGAAACTCATTTATTAGTAGTAACGAGGCAGGCCTCCTCCTCAGCCTGGAATACACTTTCCTCTAAGGGCTCTCTATTTTACCCTTGGAAATATTACTGATCATTTTTATGAACTGAAATTCATAGTCTCCAGGAAGCCTTCTCCCATCATTCCAGTTGGAATTAATCACTACTCTGCAAGTTCCATAGTAATTTTATACCTTACGTGTATTTTCATAAAATTATACATATATAATTTGTATACACACATCTGAGTAAAGAGTAAATATAACATTACCTTTTATTTTATGGATGTATTTGATCTTGAAGTAACTTTTTAGGTGGGTTCCTTGGAAACATGATAAAGATAGAATGTCAGATTTGTCACCAGTTAATATTGGTTATGGCAGAAATGTCTCCCTATTGATATAATATTTTATTACTTATAAGGTTTTAAATAAACTATAAATACTTAATGGGAAGTCATGGCTTTGGACTTCCTTTAGTGAGGTGATTCAACTGAACATATCCTTTGCACAGTGGCATACCTAGCATTTTTTTTTTTTATCTTTTTTTTTCAACATTTATTTATTTTTTGGGACAGAGAGAGACAGAGCATGAACGGGGGGAGGGGCAGAGAGAGAGAGACACACAGAATCGGAAACAGGCTCCAGGCTCCGAGCCGTCAGCACAGAGCCCGACGCGGGGCTCGAACTCACGGACCGCGAGATCGTGACCCTGGCTGAAGTCGGATGCTTAACCGACTGCGCCACCCAGGCGCCCCGATACCTAGCATTTTTGACAACCACAGTGAATTATATTTCAAATAGTTCCCTCTTTGAAATGACAGTTCTTTTCACTAATAATCATGGGACAATAAGCAATAATATTTATATTTGCTTCTTAGTTTAAAAGAATAAATATACATTTAAATTTAAAATATACTAGTCAAAATAAGTAAAATATTTTATTTATGAACGAAAATATGCACTCGCCAAACAAAATGTTATCCTTTTACAGTTCCTACTCCGTTTGAATCTTCGAATTCTGAACACAGACAAAAGTCCAAGTTATCATGTCAATAACATAAACTGAAGTAACTCAAGTTCTGTTTCTTCATCCTTATAATCTCTGTGCTATCATGGTTTATTTTCAATCTATTGTTTAAATACAGGAAAACTTATTATCACAGATTTTGGAACTTCAGCTGCACCAAAAAGCAAGCTTGAATGGTTTCAAATCATTGTGAACTTACTCTTGAAATAAATACACAGAGTTACATCCATGTGTGTCAGAAGATGATGTATAATTAGAAGTCTCTCAAATTCATTTCCATATAGAAGATGAAGTTTACTAAGGTGTAAGTAGTAAAAATGTGTTAAGTTGAAGCTGATCTATATTCTTTAAAAATTTTTTAAGTTTATTTATTTTGAAAGAGAGAGCAAATGGGGTAGAGGCAGAGAGAGAGATGGGAGAGAGAGAATCCCAAGCAGGCTCTGCACTGTCAGCACAGAACCTGATGTGGGGCTTGAACTCACGAACTGTGAGATCATGACCTGAGCTGAAATCAAGAGTCAGATGTTTAATTGACTGAGCCACCCAGGTGCCCTGAAGTTGATCTATATTCCTAACAAACTTCCACTTCTACCCAAGATGATATAGCAGGTACTGGATTTACTTTCCTATCTAAAACAATTTTTTAAAATATACCAGAAAAAAAAATATATGCTGAAAGTTTCCAGACATAGGACATTAAGCAAAGAAGGATACTGGTACCCAGAGATGAGAAGTTAAAAATATTTGTCCTAAAACTGCCCTCGCTTGCCAGCTGGAAAGAAAGTTTCTAGAAACTTTCCAGAAAGCATAGAGCAAAAACTGAAACCACTTTTAAGGAAGTATAATTGATATGCTAAAAGAAGAGACAAAATGAAATCCCATAAAGCGCTCAAATAAATCTAAGCAAAAGATAAGAACTAATTAAAATTAAGTAGAAAAAATGAAGTCAAAACCACTAGAGAAAATTGCCTCTAGGCAGCCCAACCAAGAAATAGAGAAGATGCCAAGAAGATACCAAGAATAAAGGGAGATTTACATATAAGAAATTAAAAAAATAGTCATCACCATTGATTCCATGAATATTAAAAGATAAGGAAGTACTACTATGAACAATTCTATGCCCACAAATTTGATAACTTGGATGAATTGTGCCAATTTCTTGAAAGATACACACTACCAAAACACAGGGAGAAATAAGTTATCTGAATAGCTTGTATCAAAGAAACTAAATAAAAAATTAATAACTTCTCAAAAGACAGAAAAGCTACCTGTATTGAAAAACACTATTCTTATTCTCAGATAATATGATATTGTATGTAGAAAACCCTAAGGAAACCAATAAGAAGCAAGGTTGCAGGACATAACATCAATATACAAAAATTTGAAAATTTCTATGCACTAGCCATGAATAATCCAAAAATGAAATTTAAAAATATAAATATTATTTATAGTAGCATCAAAAATAAATGTGTAGGATTAAATTAACATAAGATATATGACCTGTGCACCAAAAATTATTAAACATCTTTGAAAAAGCTAGGGTATTTGGGAAGTGATTAGATCACGAGGGTGGAGCCATCATGAATGGAATTTATACCTTACAAAAAAGAACGCAGAAAGCTCTCTTGCTCCTTCTGTCTCTATCCCATACCACCACTAACACCTGACATTACAACCCAGGAAAACTGGATATTTTCTTTTTTTTTTTTTTCCAGACTGAAAAATAATAGAAAACCTGAATCACTTCAAAATCATTAATTAAATCTATAGTTTATAAAAGTATCCATAAAATATTCTTGCTCGGGTTTTACAGATGAGTTCTACCAAAAATCAAGGAACAGGTGAGTGTAATCTTACATAAACTCTTTGCTATTAAAGAATTTTGAATTTTTTCAATTTTCAACTCATTAATAAATCTAGTATAACTTTGATATTCAAAACCAGGCAAAGGTAGCAAAAGCGTGTTGCTTTGTGGCCAAACTACAGATTGCAGGATGAACGCCTACTCAAAATTGTTTCAAATATGAATATAGATGATACCCCACATACACCAACAATGTATGAAAGATTTATTATTCACCTATGAAGCTTTTGAGGGAGGGCAAGACGGGCTTCCCCAGCTGGTCCAAAAATGGCTTGAAGAAGCTAGGAAAAGAGACCAGCTTGGGGTTGATGTGGTTCCAGAGGGAGAGTTCTAATGCAGAGGCAAAGGCTTTGTAGTTTGAACCTCCTACCTGGTCCAAAGGAAGGCGCACTCAGGCTTTCATATCAGATTGCCCATATGTAGAGCAGAAAGGGAGGAAGAAAAGGTGAGACTTAAATGCTATCACAAGTCAAACAACAAACAGCGAAAGATGGATTCAAATTTCTATTATAATTCACTCCCAATTGATATCTGAAACTTGGCATCATTAGTCTTTGCTGCTCAACCAAACTTTAGTGAGAGGTCATGCTATTTCTGCAGGTGATTTCAAAGCATACATATCGAAAAACCTAAGCTAGGGGCGCCTCGGTGGCTCGGTCAGTTGGGCGTCGGACTTCAGCTCAGGTCATGATCTCACGGTCCGTGAGTTCGAGCCCCGCGTCGGGCTCTGTGCTGACAGCTCAGAGCCTGGAACCTGCTTAGGATTCTGTGTCTCCCCTCTCTCTCTGCCCCTCCCCTGTTCATGCTCTGTCTCTCTCTGTCTCAAAAATAAATAAATGTTAAAAAAAAAAAAAAACCTAAGCTAAAATTTAACGACAATGCTTATAAAAAGACAATTTATCATGACCAAATGGGTTTATTCCAGGAACTGAATTCAAAGTTGGTCTGACAAAAATTAATATAATTTATTGCTTTAGCCAATAAAAGAAGAAAAACAAATAATTATTCAAAGAGCTACTAAAAAAGCCTTTGGTAAAATTCAACATCCATTCAAGCTATAATCTCCTACTGATTTATAAGTAGAGGGAATTTTCTTAGTATGTTAAACAATATGTAGAAAAAACCCTTAAAAATACCTACTGAATGGAAAATTATTCAAAGCATTTGCCTTAAAATCAGAAACAAAATAAAACAAGAGTACACATTATTACCACCTCTATTAAATATTGTGCTAGTTTTTATCTCACATAAAAGACAGAAGAATTGAAAAGAAAAACTGATGGTATCCACAGATAAGATTCTTGTGTATTAGAAAAAAAGAGAAGGTGCTTGGCTGGCTCACTTGGAAAAGCATATGCCTCTTGATTTCAGGGTCATGAGTTCAAGCCCCATGTTGAATGTAGAGATTACTAAAACAATAAATAAACTTTAAAAAGAAAGGCCAGAAAGTAGTACAGAATAATAGTAGTTTAAAAAAAATAAAAATTTAAAAAAAATTAAAAAAAAAGTACCTTACAGAAATATTACGAAGATTAATAATGAGCTCAGCAAGGTAAATATAAAATCAGTTTTATTACCAGACATCAGTAATAAGAAGAATATGATAATAAACATAGTCATTTATAGTAACTCAAAAACAGAAGTAACCAAAGAATAAATCTAACAATGTACAGGATTTTTAAAAAGAAAATTATAAATTGATTAAAAGACATTAATAGAAGACCTAACTAATTGAAGAGACATATCGTGTGAATTAACAGAAGACCTTATAAAGTTGTCGATTCTCCCCAGCTGTATTTTGAGGTCTAAATTAATTCCTGTCAAATCCCATAGAATTTTAATGGAATTTGACAAGCTCATTCTAAATTTGATTTGTAAGTGCAAACAGAATAATCATGAAACCAGTGAAGAAGGGGAAAGGGGGCCAACACACCTGCTCCACATCAAGGCTCATTCAAAGCTATAATAGTTAAGACAGTGTGGTATTAGAATGAAGAAAGATCTGACAGGTCATTGAGAAAAATACCCACAAAACCCAAAACCGACTCTTGTTGTTTGACACTTGATATATAATACATACAGCCTTGCCTTTCAGTTAGGCAATGAAGAGGGCTGGAACAACTGATTATCTATATGGGGCATAAAAAGAAATTAATCCATACCTCGCACTATACAAAATCAATTCCACATAAATTAAAAATAAAAGTTAAAAATTTTATAACTAAGTATGAGAGATATCCTTAAAATCTTGGAGAGTCCAGTGTTTGTTAAACAAAAGCTAACCTTAAATACCTTTACACCACATACCCATCAGTCACTGGAGGTAGACCACAGGTACGATTATTTTGAGATTTTAATACCCTCAGTATGGCCTCACTATTTGACATTTCTGCAGCATAATCTAGGACTGGACCTGTGCCATTCATCGGTTGCTTATATCTGCTTCTTCCTCTTTTAGACCTACCCTAGAATTGCCACATTGCCATATGGGTCTATTTGGGTCTTGGTGGGAGTCAAAATTTGGAACCTGACTGGTGGAAATGTTGATTTTGAATTTTGGCAGGCTTTAATATCAATTCCAGTAACTGATGTTACTTGTTACTTCTGGTCATCCCCAACAAGCCTCACCTCCTCCCCACCCCCCACCCCCCACCCCCCCACCCTCCACCCCCAGAGAGCAGCCCTCTGCAGTCAGGGTTTACCTTGCCTCTTCCTTTCTTCTTTCATTCTCTGCAGGTTGGGAAGTAAAATGAGACCATTTGCTAAATGTAGTGGTAACTAAACAAAGATTTATTTTTCTTGGGATGAATTTAATTCTCTGGGAGGCTTTTAAAATAAGATCTATTCTTATCTAGGAGGTGGCATCCTATAATCTGTATTTATGGATGACAATTTAATGCTAACAAGGTATATTAAATTACAAACCATAAGTTTAGGTCCTAGATGAATTTAGATTTTTAATACTTTCAAACATATGAATTCAGTAACATGAAAATTCAGGAATCAGGCCTGGGAACAGGGTGGGGAACAACCGACTCTCTCAAGAGTTTCACAATAACCCTGTGACAAATACAAAAATAAAAAAAAATAAAAAAAATAAAAAACTAGATTGTCTTACTTTCAAGCCACAGAGCCCAAAATGCCAGTGCCAATTTCAAAATCCCTAGGTGTCAATACTATAAAGTCTCAATTCGTTTGTTGTTTGCATTTGCATAAAGATCTCATGCCTGGATCCATGCGATGTTTCCTAGAAAAATGGCAAGGACCGAAGAAAGAAAAGAAAAAGATGAAAAGGTACCATTCTACCTTAACTGGAAACCATTTTTGTGATTAAAAAACAAATTAATAGCTTATCCTTCAGTCCAAAGCATCTAAAAGCAGACAAACTCTTCAATTAGTAAAATCAATCAACGGGATGACTTTTGGTCACTGTTGAGCAGACTTGCTCTCATCCAGGGACAGGGATGGGAAATGTGTTGCATCCCATTAACAACTCAGGGAGCCAACTCATTGCTCACAAAGAGGATTAATTTAGTAAAACAAAGAAGTGGGAGATATTTGTTCTGCCTGCTCCACAATACACCATCTCAATTGTTCTCCTCTAGAGAAAAAATGATGAATGCTTAGAGTTGTGAATCAACTGTTCTCTTACCCATTGTTAAATGCATTAATCTCATTTGAATACACTGGCATTGTTTAACCTGGTACAAAGAAATTACACACTGCTAGTGTTCTTACTGCTGGATTTTAAAGGTCTGAGTAGCACTTGTTTTCTAATCTGGTTAAATATAAACACAAGACACTATTGTTTTAAGAGAATTGTTTTTATATCAATTTTAGTCCCTTACACTGACATTTGGTGAGACAAAAATTGCTCATGGTGTTTACATTTCACCATCCTGACCATTTTTTCATCTTCTTTCCTAAACTACTAACCTGTTCTGAGATCCTTCCATGACTAAAGCCAGACATCAGAGATTATTACATTGTGTCTACACAGCAGTTCACAGTCGTATGTCATCTGAAGCATCCATCCTTTTTCCTGGTGGGGGCAAGATGAACTTCCAGGTGAATGTTTCTGTATCTTCCATGTTGCCTAGGGCAATTTTATATATTCAGCAGACACTCAATGTTTGTATTTAAGAAAAGAAAATGTTTATTTCTCCCTGTTTCATTACAAATTAGTAAATTTAAAAAATGAATCTGAAGACCAAATTACTTAAAAATTATTCTTCCTTGGGGGCACCTGGGTGGTTCAGTTCGTTAAGGGTCTGACTCTTGATTTTGGCTCAGGTCATGATCTCATGGTTCATGAGATGGAGCCTTGCATTGAGCTCTGCACTGACAGTGGGGGAGCCTACTTGGGATTCTCTCTTTCTCCCACTCTCTCTCTCAAAATAAATAAACATTAAAAAAATTATTCTTCCTATATGACTTCATGTTTATCCTCACAAAAGTGACAAGGGCTGAATACTTGTTTTCATTTTTGATGTTTTGGACACAAGCCAAAGAAGCCTGGTAGTTAAATAGCCTCAAACTTAGAGCACATAGTTTCATAGTTTAGGTGCTCCCAGGAAAAGACCCTAAGACAAGAATTTGAGTGCAAATAGTTCATTTAGGAGGTGATATGAGAAAAAGCCAGTAGGGAAAGGGAGGGAGCCAACAGAAGTGGGAAAGGAAGGGAGCCAACAGAGTGCCCATTATTGAATAGGTTATCAATGTACTTAACTGGAACTTAACCATACTGGGCAACTCTATGTGCAGACTTATCCTACCTACAGAGTGAGGGAGCAGGGGTATTCACACAACAGCTCCCACTGTTCTTGAGTGAAAGCTGCTGGGGCAGGAGGAGGTGTTGATTACTCACACTTCCATCTTGCCTTAGACATGGAGGAAGCAGGATCCTATGGCAGAGAAAGCCCTCAGGCCCTAATTTTTTTAAAAAGCAAGTGCTGGTCTTTAGAAGTCGGTCCTAAATACAGATAAGGGATATCAATGGGGCATCAAGAGTCTGCTAAATACAGAAGGCCAGTCTACATAATTTGGACTCTAAAAATAGCCTGGCCATCTCCACTGCTTCCTTCCCTGTATCTATAGTGCTGTATTGCTGTGGAAAGACCTGAACTTAATATTTCACTGAGGAAACCATAAAGCAAAATGAAGGTATAAAAGGTATCATAGCAGAAAATAGGATGAAATGATTTTGCCAAATATAATAGAACCCTAATGAAAAAAATCCCAGGAGGCAGAATAAAAATAAATATTTTGAGCAAATTCATTAAGTGGTCTAAGATAAAATACAAGAGATACTTTTTTTCCCCTATAAATCAAATCAAAGTTAAGTTTCAGGCCCTACTCAAAAGTTAATGTGAAGTTCAAAGTTACTCACTTTTCCAAGCTTACTCTCTCATTCATAGGTTTTACCAAGACCTCAGGGCTCGTGCAATGTAACAAAAATGTAGGAGATACTTGATTATAATCCCATTTTGTCTTAACAGAAAACTGATCTTTGTCCAAGCAATTTTGGTCCATTTGAAGGCACCTGCCTGGAATCATCTATTCCTTTTTTCCCAAACTTTGCCACAGACACCTTTTCTAGAAGTCTCAAATCCTAGGCAAAGTTGTTAGTCCACAGCCATTCATCAAGTCACCCTTGTTTAAAGATCTAGGGTACTTAGTTCTAAAGTTTGCAGCTCTCAACCACTCGTGGCACGCCCCATTCTCTCAGTCACTGGAATTTCTCTTGCTCTGCAGTCAGACCAGTCCCTATTCCCCTGAAAGCACTCAACTTACCCCCAACTTTTTCAAATGATCCAATCTCTGTTGGTTCAGACCAAACGTTCTCAAACCTCAAGAAGTGTGTTAAAACACAGATTCTCCAATTGTTTGAGAAGCAGGTGTTCTACAGAATATATTTTGCAAGAATAGTCTGTAAAAATGCTGTTTAGGTTGTCTCCAAAGTGTGGCAATTTCTTTTTTTCCCCCTGGAAACACTAAAAACTGCTAGATACCCTTGTACCAAGTAAGCCCAGAAATCAAGAAGTCTACATGTGGGCTGACTTTTCTGTGAGGAAGAGAGAGTAACAGTTCTTTAGAAGACAAGGTGCCCATTCATTTCTCAAGAGCTCATTTTATACATTTTTATTTTTATACATTTATTGTCATTTTACCAACTAATTGGAAGAGGAGGTGGGAAAAGCTTGTAAGAATAGTTTTGCTCAGTTCATTTTCTTTTCACAGTTAATATCAATTTAACTTACATAACTTTTATGAGTTTGCAAAATTTAAGGAAGACATCTGCTTTCACAGAACCTGAGATGTAAACATTTGATATTCAGGCAACATTTAATTACTAAGGCAAATGTGGGAGAATATTAGTGAGTATAATAAAAACAAATAGTCAGTAATGCAGAATTCATTATATTTTATTTGAAATGTGTTCCATGCATGTTCTGTAGCAGATTTATTTTCCTAAACCTGTCAAATTTCAGCAAGTATTAAACCTGATTTACATTCCACAAGCATGACTCCCCTGGATGATTATGGAAATTGTGCCTGGAGGATACTGAGGAGTGGAGACTGTGAGCAAATAGTGACACTTCTGCCCATGAATAACCCAGCAGTGGTTGGTTACGCAGCTGGCACTGAGAGAACTGTGTTTAAAGGAATGAATGGACACAAGAAGAAATCACAAAGGGGTTCATCATACCCTTCCCCACAGATCAGCTAGGACAGCATTTTTCAAACTTTAACCACCTCAGAACCACCTGGAGGACGTGTTAAAAT
The DNA here is from genome assembly GCF_007474595.2 of Lynx canadensis. Classification (NCBI taxonomy): domain Eukaryota; kingdom Metazoa; phylum Chordata; class Mammalia; order Carnivora; family Felidae; genus Lynx; species Lynx canadensis. The sequence continues at coordinate 19,511,787 of NC_044311.2, read as the reverse complement.
AGATTCCTGGGCCCCCTCTCCCGGAGTCTCTGATTCAGCAGGTCTGGGTGGAGCCCAGGAGTTGGCCTCTGTAACAAGGTCCCGGTTGCTACTGTTGCTGCTGTTCCAGCAAACCACTCACTCTAGGTCTAGTTTTATATCACAAGTCTGATTTCCCAGACACCTAGATACCTAGCTGGCTGGCTGGCTGGCTGGCTAGATAGATAGATAGATAGAGATAGAAGATAGAGAGAAATATTCCTCTTCTTCTTTTCTACAACTAAAGCATGAGAAAGCAGCTGAGAAACTGCCCCGCCCAGCACATGGCTCATGGGACCATCTCAGTTTTGGACTGGAGTAAGCTGGACAGGCTAGTGCCAGATCTGGGTTTCCTGGGATCTGAGCTCCATTGGGAAATCCTACTAGCTGCCTCCTTGACAGTTTCACTTGTATGCTCACAGGTACCAATGTCAACAAATGACATTCACTGACATGCACAAGCCAAATGATATGATGGTTGTCCTTGACACCTCCTTCTCCCTTGTAACCCCTCCAACTTCATCTTGGCCCTTGAGGGAAAAGGAGCCTCAATGATTGAATGGTAGAGCACACCATCAATCTAAGTAGACTATAACTTGAGTGAGAACAAAGACTTATTTTTGTTAAGACCCAAGGTGAGAGTTTTGTTTTGTTTTGTTTTGTTTTGTTTTGTTTTGTTTTGTTTTTTAACACACTAACATGAATATTCCCACTTGCCCAACCTATAACCTAGGGGAGGTTACAAATTTACTGCCCCACTCTCTCAATCATGGCTTACTCTGCAAATGAAAATATAGGGTAATTATGAATTACACCAGATTCTATCCTCTCCCTCTAATATATATGTGTGTGGGTATGTATATATTCTCCACGTTTACCTAGTTATTTCCAATTACAAAAGTAATATATGTTCATTGAAAAAAACTGAAAATACAGAATGGTCAAAGTCAGGAGGAGGACTGGGAGAGAAAAGGTAGGATGAGACCAAGAAAAGAGAGTGCAGGGGGAGATTCCTCAGGGCTCTTGGGAAGTGAGTAGCAAAAATGCCATCATGTCTTCCTGACATGCATTGACTCATACATGAAGTCATGTTGATTTACTAGCACATACTATGAGCCAAGCACTGGTCGAGGTGTTGGAAAGAGGTCAATTAAAAAATATATATAAATATAGAAATATATACATATATAAATATATATGTGTATATATATGTGTGTGTATATATGTGTGTGTGTGTGTATATATATATATGTACATATATATGTATGTATGTATATATAAGTTTACATACTTACAGAGCATACACTTGAAGTTAGCTGGTAAGACCTCAGAACTGCATGGGGGTGCTTTTATAAGATCATAGCCCTTACAAAGATTCTCATCCCTGAGCTTAGCTGGAGTTCTGACTTCAGAAAAACTAAGTAGGCTTGGATAATATGGGGATCACTGGTGAATCAGATAAATTTAAACTGAGAGAGCAATTCTGTAATCACTGCATAATCTTGCAGTATCCCTGTGCCTAATATATAAAATTAAAATAAAATTACTCCTACACTAAAACCCGCACATGGATGTTTACAGCTTTATTCATAATTGGCCAAACTTGGAAGCAACTAAAATGTCCTTCAGTGGGTGAATGAATAAACTGCGGTGTATCCAGGCAATGAAATATTATTCAGCACTTAAAAAGAAAAAGAGTTATCAAGCCATGAAAAGACATGAAGGAAACTTACATCACATTACTAAGAGAAAGAAGCTAATCTGAAAGGGCTACATACTATAGGATTCCAACTCTATGATATTCTAGAAAAGACAAAACTATGGAAACAGTAAAAGATCAGTGGTTCCTGGGTGGCAGGGCAAGATGGATTGGCAGAGCACTGAGGATTTTTACGGCAGTAAACATATTCTGTGGGAGATCATAATATATAATGATGGATACATGTCACTATATATTTGTTCAAACCTTTAGAATGTAGAACAAGAGTGAACCTAATGTAAACCTTGAACTTTGACTACGGTGAGTCACTGCAGATTCCAGAATTGTAACAAATGTACCACTCTGGTGGGGGATGTGGATAACGGAGGAAGCTGTGCATGTGTGGGGGCAGGGAGTATATGGAAAATCTCTGTACCTTCCTCTTGATTTTGATATGAACCTAAAACTGCTCTAAAAATATAGTCTTAATAAAAAAAGAATAAAGGAAGGTGCAGAACACTGTACACAGCATGCTCATATTGTATAATTAAACAAAGCAACTAAAATAAAATAATAAAATAAAAAGACATTGAATTTCCCCCCATCCAGGCAACAAAGCTTCTTGCAGTCAGGTTTAATTAGAAAAACTGAGGGGCGCCTGGGTGGCGCAGTCGGTTAAGCGTCCGACTTCAGCCAGGTCACGATCTCGCGGTCCGTGAGTTCGAGCCCCGCGTCGGGCTCTGGGCTGATGGCTCAGAGCCTGGAGCCTGTTTCCGATTCTGTGTCTCCCTCTCTCTCTGCCCCTCCCCCGTTCATGCTCTGTCTCTCTCTGTCCCAAAAATAAATAAATGTTGAAAAAAAAATTAAAAAAAAAAAAAGAAAAACTGAGTAATATAACATTTCCACACAGCTAAATTTGTAGAGTAAGAATCACGCTAAGTAAAAAGAGAAAGATGTAACAGACTTACATCTCCTTTTTTATGGATTCAGTCCTTACTACCAAACCCTTTGTTCAACTTTCCTCACTTATGACTGCTTTGGAGTTATTCTATTACTCTCTCTCTCTCTCTCTCTCTCTCTCTCTCTCTCTCTCTCTCTCTCTGTGTGTGTGTGTGTGTGTGTGGTATGTTTTAAGAAAACCAAGGGAGCTATATTATCTGAATACATATTTGCATTTTCATGCATTTCAAACGTTTTCATGTTTGAAAATGTCTGCCTATTTCCTTTACATAAGAATATCAGCTTGGCTGAGTATGATATTCCTGGGTTAGTCTTTTCCTCAACACTCTGTAATCCGACAGTTACATTGTGGCCACTGCTCAAAAGCAATTCTCTGAAAATAGTGCATACCTTTGGGAGTAGCAAGGAGATGGGGAATGTACACAATATTACTGTGTCTCATTCAAAATTCACACTTAAGGGAAACAAAATCTTTTTAAATGATAATTGGATGGAAGGACTAAATCCCTGATATCTGTGAGAGAAAGAACAAAAGGAAAAGGGAGTATTTGGACTTGACACAGGAAATACTCACTAGTGGGTTGTGCTATAACATATGCTTTTCATAACTTCATTTGAGAATTTGTCTCTGTGTAACAATTAACAGAAAGAACAGTTTTTAGCATTTATTAAAAGGAAACTTATGGGGTGCTTGAGTGGCTCAGTCACGTAAGTGTCTGACTCTTGATTTTGGTTCAGGTCATGGTCTCACAGTTTGTGGGTTCAAGTCCCACATGGGGCCCTGCTGTAACAGTGTGGAGCCCTCATGGGATTCTCTCCCTCTCTCTCTGCACCCCCCCCCCATGTGTGTGTACACATACACTCTTTCAAAATAAATAAATAAATTTAAAGAAAAAGAAAAGTTACATACCCTTGTTCAAGACTCATTTTTCTTGCAGAACTATGGACTAAAGTCACAGAGTATTCTGTATTCTGGGACTTTACACATAGGAAAATTACAATACTTTCAGAGTAGGGCATTAATGAATATCTGGTGATTGGATGAGCCTCAGGTGTGTATAGTATTCAAGAGTTATCCATTTTATTAGCTGTTCATGGACTGAGAAATCCCCAAATCTAGGTCTGGACACCTTAGCGTTGTGTCTAAAGATCTAATTGACAATAAGGCTCCTAGGGCCATATATTTAAGAATCACATTCATCTGGAGGTAATGCCTTTCAAAGTCTGTGCTCATTTGGAAGATTACTAAGCATCAGTGACATCCTGGGGATGATAGATTTTTTAAAGTCTTTAAGAATCATCTAGACGAGGGGCGCCTGGGTGGCTCAGTCAGTTGAGCGACCGACTTCGGTTCAGGTCATCACCTTGCAGTTTGTGAGTTCGAGCCCTGGTCAGGCTCTATGCTGACAGCTCAGAACCTGGAGCCTCCTTCCGATTCTGTGACTCCCTCTCTCACTGCCCCTCCCCCACTCTCTCTCCTTCAAAAATAAATAAACATTAAAAATTTTTTTAAAATTAAAAAAAAAAAGAATCCTATAGATGAGGTATGTATTTCATTGTGGAGCAACACGTAAAAGAAGTTCTATCTTAATCAATTAATTTTTTTAATGTTTATTTATTTTTGACAGAGAGAGAGACAGAGCACGAGCGGGGAAGGGGCAGAGAGAGAGGGAGACAAAGAATCCGGAGCAGGCTCCAGCCTCCAAGCTGTCAGCACAGAGCCCGACGCGGGGCCCGAACTCAAGAACCATGAGATCATGACCTGAGCTGAGCGGAAGTTGAACGCTTAACCGCCTGAGACACCCAGGCACCCCAGTTTTGTCTTAATTAATTTTAAATTGCGGTTAACTTTTGAACTACTGTGTTATAATATAGTAATTCTGTACTGACTGCTGAAAGCCATATTCTACGGATCTAAGTGATGGAGGAAAATGTGTAAACTGAAAGATCTGGATCTTTATGTTATTCCTGCAAATAAATAACTTGTATTGTATTCATTTTAAAAGGCAAGAGAGGCCTACCACTTGCCTTTGTTATTTTTTTTCTTGATGCCTACTGCCTCTTTATGAAATGTTTGATGGATTGATACAGTGATTCATATCCAGCTTTGATTTTTTTTTCACCAATTCCATTTAGGGTTGATCTGCCAGGCTTGGGAAAATACTTTTTGAAAATCCATAAAGAATGTTCAACTTTTTCCCCGGCTAACAATTCTTTATGTTTATTAATCACTGTCTGAAAAAGAACACATATTGTAGCAGTGGGTATTGCACAGTGATCTCGACTTTGGCTTTTTAAGTATGCTGCCGAAGGTCCCAGGGGACAAAAGAGACGATAATAAACAGGTAGCAGGCATTTCAGCAGTTATTGGATTGAACTGCTTTTTTCAAAAGAGACCATGAAGTTCATTGTCATTGCTGCAAACACTGAAGGCTGCATAATCTGACGTCAGCACCAGCTGTGCTGTTACCCAGTGCATTCATCGGATGTGTCTAGGCAGGAAAATGTGTCTTGTGCTTCCTGGATGGAAACACTGCTGGGTTTTGTTTGCTACATCTATAAATAGTTGCTGTTTTTCTGTTGAATACATTAGCGGTACTCAGTCAATATAAACTTAACATTTATGGGAGGGCAAACATCCTAGTTCCAAGTAAGCACAACTTAGGCACAGAGTTTGTACACAGTTTGAGTAGGAATGTGGGAAACTGACTGAAGGACACTGTGAGTCTTTTTTTTAAGTGATAGAAATTTCTTGCTAGCATCTCATGACACTCTGCAGAAGCTGTGACCCACAGCACCCCAACATCCTCTACAAACATTTCTAAAAGTTGGAGAGAGAGCCTCACATCCATGGTCTGCCCAAGGAACATTGATGTTGGAATCCCCAACTTCGCTCCCCACACAGACAATGCATCCATCAGGGGAACAAAATTGACTCCAGTAGAAAGAAATTCAACAAGGGTACTTACAAAATTTGGGGAGAGCGATAAGAGCAGAGGATAGGAAGTCCTCCACACAGCAAGAATTTCAAACAGAAAGCTTAGAAGGGCAGTAATAATGCTAATTTCCAACTTCCAAGGCCCAGAACATTATTTGCATCTACTTTATTTATTTGACAAAAGTTACCATTTAAAAGGCTTCTGCTCTGTAGACCATCACTGCTTTCTGAGGAATTCTTCCTGATGATTCTTTGGAGGTAATCTCTTTCTTGCTACTGAATATCCATCACCTGTAACCGTCCCATTGTAATGCACTTGTTTGTGTTTATGTCACTTTCCCCTATTCATATTCGTGAGGACAGGATCTACAGCCTCACATACCCGTTGGAAAATACTATTGCTAATAGAAATAATAGCTACTACTTATTAAACCCCCATCACTTACTTATCAAGGATTTACTCAGTTTCATTGAATTCTATGAAAATCCTATGAAAAAAAAATTAATGCCATTTACAACTAGGAAACAGACCCTCACAGTCAGACTCGGTAATGTAGTAGAGCTAAGATTTAACTCTGGTTCCTCAAGCCCCAAACCCAGGCTGTTCCCATGGTGCTTCACCACTGTGATGTCAGAGAATTACAGAGCCAAAGGGTGACCCGCATGTTATCATGAATATCTCTGGAAATGGGGATCATCTCTCAAACAGCCCATATGATTATAGGAAACTTTATTTTTTAGAAAGTAGTTCCTTACAATGAACTTTAACAGGGTATGATATTCTCCATTTGGGTGAGCTTCAATATGACCATAGAATATAGAACTCTGAAGGAGTAAAACTGTCTTTAGCTAAGGTTTTTGGAGAGCCCAGCCTGTCCACTGCACTATTTCCAGGGGGCAGCACTTATATGGATCACCATGTGAATGGTACCCCTGGAGTTGTGCAGGGTGATGGCTCTGACTTATGCCAGAAATGAGAACTTCCTAGGTGCTTCACAAACATTGACTGCTGACGGTGATGTGTTAGTACCAAAGAGGAAAAGAGAAACTTGAAAAAAGTTCATTTAATAGTCTGTGAGTCTACCGTGTGAAGTGAAGACAGTAAGTGCATCTACTTTGAGGGTGATTGTGGGGATTAAGTGAGTTAACAATACATGTAAACACCTAGAAGAATGCCTGTCACACAATAAGCACCCAGTAAGTACTAGTTAATTCATTAATAATATTTATGTGATTGGGGCATCTGGGTGGATCAGTCGGTTGATCAGCCAACGCTTGATTTCAGCTCAGGTCATGACCTCGCAGTTCGTGAGTTCCAGTCCCGCATCAGGCTCTGCACTGTGAGTGCAGAGCCTGCATCACATCCTCTGTCTCCCACTCTCTGTCTCTCCCTGACTTGTGATTGCTTTCTCTCTCTCAAAAATAAATAAATATTTTAAAAAATTTAAATAATATTTATATGATTATTTGTAGAAGATACAATGGAAACTAAAACATCATCTCTACCTTCCAACAATTTTACACTTCAGTCTTTTCCCTTAACATTGCTGCCTCTGTAAGGAATGAATCTCCCTCACTCTCCCCTTCTGAAAGGCCAGTGAAACTCGAGTTCTTCATCCAGAGGTGAGTATACGATGTCCTATTCTATGCCACCATGTTTCAAAGAATAAGGAGAAAAGATACATTTTTCTGACCGGACTACTGTGATGATTAGGTATAAGGCCAGACTTAACACTTGTCTCACGGTCATTTCTTCTAAAGCTGCATCATCCCATATCATAGGAACCAGATACATATGGCTATTTCAATGCAGATTTTCATTAATTAAATATAAAAATCAGCTCCTCAGTTATACTAGCCACATTGCAAGGGCTGGAGACCCACATATAGCAAGAGACCACCTTATGGAACAGTGTAGACATACAACGTCGTCATTGCCATAGGGAGTCCTACTGCACAACACTTCCCTAAAGTGATAGCAGATCTATCAAAAGTTTGATGTGCCTATGGGATGCAGTTGTGAAGCTAGATCTCCAAGGCAGCAGCTCAGTATTGCAAGTGACTAAAAATAAGCGTTGAGCTCTCTGGGTTTAGGCAGCTTTGGTGATTATGTGAATAAAGATGAATGCCCATAAATATTTCTCAAGAGCTAATGATTTCTTCACTGCCTCTCCCAAATAGAGAAGCTCACGCTGTTGTCCTTGCAGAGGCTGCCACATCACCCAGAAGATATGCAGTGATAGGACGGACAGAAAGCAAAACCCTAGTAATGCACTAATTGTACTAGCCATGGAATCTGGGGCAAGGAGGCATCAAAAAAGTAGTGATACCGATTTGAACTTTGGGACCAAGGATACCAACTCTGGGTTCCAAGACTTTGTGTGACATAGACAAGTTATTTACTCTCACAAAGCTCCAGTTTTCGTGGTAGTAAAAAGGGAGTGCGATCAGTTGTTGGGAGGATAGAAATAAGCCGGTGTGTGTAAAGCGCTTCTCACAGTGCCTGGCACATGACAGGCTCTCCACAAATGTCTGTGTGGAAAGCCAGCAGACACAGAGATGGTCACCTGAAACTATGAGCAAACCATTTGTTAGCCGGTTCCTTGGTTGTTATCTGACATCCACTTCCCTCAGCTTTTATAAAGTTGGTTTTTGGTGTTTTTGTTTTGTTTTTTTTTTTGAGAGAGAGACAGAGACAGTGCAAGTGGAAGAGGGCAGCGAGAGGGAGAGAGAATCCCAAGTAGGCTCTGCACTGTCAGCACAGAGCCTGATGTGGGACTCACACTCACGAATTGTGAGATCATGGCCTGAACCAAAACCAAGAGTCAGATGCTTAACCGACTGAGGCACCCAGGTGCCCCAAGTCCCTCAGCGTTGTTGCAAGGATTATACAAGGTTATATATATATGACAGTACTGCATAAATTTTCAAACAACATAAAAATGTTTTTACTTGCCTGATCTCTTTAATGAGGCTGATTATTTTCACAGTTATCTCACATGGATTATTGATATAAAAGTAGATAGTTTATGTGAGAGATTTGTGGGAAAAAATAAAAAAGAAGTATTTTAATGCATGGTTTTGCTATTTCCCAAGTTCTATTTCTCATGGGGAAACTTCAGATTAATACAAGCACTCAACCTGCCCCTTGACAAGAATGAGTGTAACTCAGATTAAACTAGCATGCTTCTGGGACCCAGAGTGTACAAAACCCCCTCCCCTCTTCTCAAGAGGTTCCAAGCCTTTCCAGAAACAAAGGAAGTCATTAATCGTTAGTCAGCAGTATTTTGCATTTCTTAAGACAGCAAATTCACTTTGACATTTTGTATTTACTTTTCTAGCAGAGTTAGAGAGCTCATGAATGATTTGGAAAATTGTTCCAAAGTGGCATCTGACCCATTTACTGCTGTAAGTAGGGCTTTTAGGGAGCCCAGAGAAATGCCACAAGTCAAGGAGATGTCTTCTTAAAATTTTGCTCTTTCTACTTTAAAGAAAATAGGTTTTGAATAAATCCTGACTCTAGAATTAAAATGTCATATTGCAAGTCATACATCAACGTTAATTCTTTGGCATTCTATTAGTCCACTGGCTGACTTTACTCGTACTCTTGTTCTTATCACAGAGGGAGGAGGGATAAATAAAAGATGAAAGTCTTTCAAAATGAAGAAGTGAAGCAAAGTGCCAGAATCTAGGTCTTGGCCTTTATTAACAGCTCAGAAACTTCATTCCTATGGGGAAAAAATTGCACGGATTGAAAGCAGCACAAAATGATCATGTGAATCAAAAAGGTATACATTTATTGTCCCATTAAAAGGCCCAGCATTTACCACAAACTGCAGAGTCAGGTGTGGTTATTCACCTTGGTTAGAGCAGAGTCTAAATTATATTGCTACTTGAAATAAGGATAGACTGTCAGGAGTGCCAAAATCTCCAGGTCCTTGTCTATGGAATTTTATTACAATTACTTTCCCCTGATTTCCTCTGAAATTGGGTATTCAATTAAGGAAGGTAGCCTCCATGACATTTTAAATGTTCACAGTTTTCTTCCTGACAACCTCTCAACACACCTCACGGGTAATCTTGTCATCCTCAGGAACTCATCCTTCTACCACCTCTTACTTGATTGGTCCCATATGTAAGTCCTTGCCTGGAGTGAACTACAATTCATTCATTCATTTATTCATCCATTCATCCATCCATCCATGCACCATTTGCTCATCCATTCATCCATGCCTCCATTATTCATTTTCTTTAACATGTATTACTACGTGCTAGAAATGAAACAAACTACATTCTAATATAGAGCTTCTCTCCTGTGCCCTTTCTTTCCCTCATCCCAGGGATTTATCATAGACACTTTAAAAAGTTCACTTTCAGAGTTCAATTTTAGTAGAGAAAGCTGGACTTCTTCATGATGTGTTTTAAATCTCCTATTGATTTCCTAGCACATGCCATATAGTCCTGCTCTAAATATCTTTCTCTTCACATCTCCAATTTTATTCATGAAAGATTACTGTGTCCTCTATGTACAAAAAAAGACATAGCACTTCCACATGGCTCTCCATGTCCCTTTTCTTAAATCATGCACAGAAAACCCATAAATTTTCTGATTATTTTTTCTCTTGGATCCACAATAATATAAAAATTCCTTTGAAAGCCAGGACCATACACACTGGCATCTTTTTAAAAGCCATAGTGCCAAACTCAGTGCTGTGGCTGGAAACTCAACAGACGATGTTGCATAAAACACAGACAAAACTTTGCTCAAGATCCAGCAAGCTCTCCCACAAAAGCAAACAGGCATTTACAGTGAGATGAGAGGAAGACATCTACTGAGTTCCTTGAACAAACAGAATCTCATGGCAGTACCACTCATGACTCAGAGAGCAGAACTAGAATTAAAAACAGAAAAACTATAAGAAAATCAGATTCCTGGGAAAGAAGAAGGAATGTTTAACACTTAAAATGTGCTGACAATAAACCTGATTTCGTCACAAATGCTTCTCCCATTGCCACAAATCCAAAACCAAAGCAGTGTTCTCGGTGTTGGTAATGGCATGAAGGTGTATTCCACTATCAAAGTCAGAATACCTGGAGCTGTCCTTAACATTCCTCTCTTCCCCCTCACCATCCCTTAACACATCCAGTCCATCACCAAGACCAGCCAATTCTACCTTTGGGACATCTCCCCAGTCCGTCCATGCTATCACCCCTCCTACTTCAAGCTATCATCATCCAGATCACTCCAATAATCTATCTTGTCTACCCTCATCCTCTCTTGCTTCCCTCCAATCTACATTCCACACAATACCCACAGTGTTCTTTTTTTCCCAATATTTATTTATTTTGAGAGAGAAAGAGAGAGAGAGAGAGAGAAGGGGAGGGATAGAGACAGAGGGAGAGAGAGTATCCCAAGTAGGCTCCCTGCTGTCAGTGTATGTGGGGCTTGATCTCAGGAACCATGAGATCATGACCTTGAGCAAGAGTTGGTTGCTTAACAGAGCTACCCAGGCATTCCCCCCCCCCCCATACTGTTCCTAAGTAAAGATGTGGAACCAGCCTTGCCCTACTTAATGCCTGTCTATGCCTTCCTATTGTTCTCTTTGATGAAGTTCAATCCTTAATTTGTCTGAGAAGCTCAACATGAGCCCACCCTTTCTCAGTTTGTTATATAATGCAGCTTTCTTTCACTGCTTTCCAAACACACTGGGCCTTTCCTTAGTCCCCTATACATGCCATGCTTCTTCCCATGTCAGCAGCTTCACACTGCTGGGTTGGAGATCAGACTAGCTAACTGCTCTCCTCTTACCTGTCAATGTGTATATGAGTGTGTTAATATGACAAGCCAAAAACTAGATGGCTTTAGCTACCATCCAGTTCTAAAGAAAAAACAAAACAAAACACTACCAGGGGTATCATAGCAGATGCAACATTATCTAAATAGGACTTAAAAAAAATATGAAATTTTTCTTTTGGGTACCCCCCCCATCACCCTCCTTTTCCTTGCCTTATTCTCATCCTGCTGAAAACCACCACCATCAAAGTCAACCAGATGTAAGGTTTACTCCACCTACACCTGTATTATTTGGGTATCTCTGGAATTAGCTGTATTCCTTTCTTATCAATATTCATCCCAAAGGCCCTTTTTAGTCCCATCCTTCAGGTCCCTGCCATCATTCCCCCCACTAAGTTGGTGAGGTACAAGGAACATGGAGAACACAAAAAGCAGGGTTACTGAACCTGGAATACTGAGCTCATGCTCCGTGTCTGCTACATAAAGGCCCTATGATACTAAGTATATCACTCTTTCCTCATTCCCTACTCCTTTTTTTTCTTACTGTCTGGCTTCCAGAACTGTGAGAAATAAATTTCTAGTGTTATAAAATCACTTAATCTGTGGTATTCGTTATAGCAGCCAGAACAGAATAAGACATCCATCATCAATACAGCAGATAAATAAACAGCGGTATATTATGCTATGGAATACATACAGCAATAAAATAAAGTAGACAGATACCCACAATTACATGGATGACAGTTGCAGAGAAGCCCAATGCAAGAAGCCAAATACATAGAGTATGATTACACTTACATAACATTCAGAAACCAGAAAACTATAATATTGTTTAGGACGTGTTGTAGGGAGTGAACCATCTAGAAAAGCAGGAAAACATTTCCCCATAAAACTCAGAACAGTGGGGTTGGATGGGTTAAGCTTGGAATATGCCCAAGTTCTATGCCAGAGTTCTATGGACTCTGGGGTTGCTGCTAGCATTCCATGTCCTACTCTGGTGATGCATTGATGAGTATTGTTACCTGTGCATTTGTATCATGCCCTTTTGGTCTATGAGTCTTAGATTTCACAAGGAAAATAAATGTAAAGGAGGGAGAACATATATTTAGGGGAAGAGAAAATAAGAGGAAGACATTTTTGTCTGGAGATCCACAATTGCCCATCTGAAGGCTCTAGGTCAGCTCCTGGGGATGTTCCAACCTTAGAGATACTTCCCCTCTACTCTTTACCCTGGGAACCAGGAACTGACTCATCTCTTGGGCAGGAAAAAAAAATCTGTCTTGGAGAAACAAGACTGGCCCCCTTAGATTCAGGGGCAAGACTTGCCCACTTTGAGACCTGCTCTGCCTTGAGCACAGAGGATCTTTCCCTACATTTTATTATAAAGAATCATTTTCAGTTGTCCTACAGCAGCTCGACATCTCCAGGCTTTGCCCATGTTTTTTCCATCTGCGAGGATCACTCCTGACACTGCCCCCCTGTCCCTGCCTTACTCTTACTTTGATGATCCCTCCCCAAGGAGGTCTTGCTTAGTCCCTAAGTCTGCATTCGCTGCCCTTGTATGTGATCCCTCGACACTCTCCACTTCCCTCATAAGTGCACTTACCACACATGGTAATTATCTTCTTTAAAATTCACTTTCTCTCACCAGCTCTCAACCCAAGGAGGCAGGAGAGATGAACATTTTATTCACAACTTAACATTCCCCAGGGCCTGGCACTATGCCGGTATAAACAGTCAATATATGTTGAATGAATAAATACCAAAGGGAGACTCTATTCATTTACCTCTAAACTCCACAGAGTTGTTATGGAGATTAACCTATTATATTTTAAACATGCCAAGTACAGTGTCTGGGACAAATAACTCTTGAGTTTTGTCTAGCAAATAGTAGTGGTTCAATAAATACCAGCAATTCATTCTCATGCATGTATTTATGGCTACCACTGGCTAAACTTATTATTCCCTGTACTCTAATGTATTTTGGTTAACATGTACCTTTTTGGAAATACAAAGTTTTAATTCGCTGAACAAATTATTTCATTGCAGGCAATTAGCTAGGCAGGTAGACTTTTTCATCTTCGAATCACAGCACAATGGACATACCACCCCTCTTTCTGCCTGTATAGGAATCAAACTTTGCCAGTAGTAGCCCCAGCAGTTATTAAAGTCAGGGTAGATCTGCCTGATGCGGCCAAAAGCGTTCCTGGAAATACTCCAGGAAGCTGGAGCACCCACTGGCATGCCACCTTGGAAGAGGGGAAGAGGAAGCAATGAGGAGTCGGGGGCAGCCTACAGCTCAGGGAATCCATCAGGTGAATGGACACTGGTTTCTGCCTTCCCTGAGTTCTCTTGACCTATGTGTTGTCATTTGCTCCTTGCCTTTTTACTCCATTTTGGCACCATCAGATTCCCTCCCCTGCCACATTAGCCTGCTCTCCATGCTGATGGTATTTGCCTGTGCACTGACTGTGATCTCAACCAGAAATGGCGGCACTGAAGGAAAAAAGCACGTTGAGTCAGCAAGCTCTGGCTCTCATAAAGAAGCTGACTGCTTCCTTTTTGGTCCCTTGCCTCTCTGCCTTCTCCCCTCCCTGCTCCTCCCACCAGCTGTTCTCTCTTCTCCCCTTCCTTGCTCATAGGTTTCCCATTAGCTGTCTTTTATCCTTCCTCCTCTGCTAATCCTCTATTTCCTCCTGCTGCCATTACTGCCCTTGAGTCCTTTTCTCTGACACCCATTTTCACTTCAAATGCTTTGTGGTAAACAAAATGAATGAAAAGGTAGAAGAAAAGAGAACTCAAGCAATGGTGAATATATACAACTATATCTTTTTTTCTATGAATATATCTTTCTTTCTAGGGATCTGAAAATAGATCACCTCAGTAATCTTTACTTATAATTAGCATAGGGGTGGGGTGCCTGGGTGGCTCAATCAGTTAAGCATCTGACTCTTGACTTCAGCTCATGTCATGACTCACAGTTCGTGGATTCAAGTCCCTCATCGGGCTCCATGATGTCAGTGCAGAGCCTGCTTGGGATTCCCTCTCCCTCTCTCTGTGCTCCTCCCCCCTTCATGCTGCCTCTGTCTCTCTCAAAATAAATAAATAGACTTTTTTTAAAAAATTAGCATAATAATAGCACCTTCATAACCTAATGGTGAAGACCTATCATTCTAAGAACTGTATCTAAACAATTCCAGAACTGGGATCATGTATTTTCAATGGGGAAATATCTTAAAGCAAGACTTATGTTTTGAATAGCATCTAGCCACAGTAATTCCTTACCCTTTCTCAGGAATTCAAGGGAAAGAAGCCTTGATCTATCTCAATGACTAAATCCTCCTGTAAGTGTCTCAGAAACAAGAGAGCCATACCAGAACCTGCATAATAATGGTTCCCTGTGGATTCCTGTCCTTCCGCCCCACCTGCAGGAATTTCTCAAAGACCAGGTGGGCTACCAGCCAGAGCAGGATTGATGCCAGAGCTTCAAGATGGCAGAACAAGTCATGGTAAAGGAATATTTATCTCAAGTAGCAAGAAAGGAAACAAAGGAATGATTCTCAAAGTGCACTAGGACCAGGAGTTTCAGTATCCATTACTTGGAAGCATTTTGGAAATACGAATTCCTGGCTCCCACTAAGACGCCCTGAATCAGACACTGGCTTCATAACCAGTTGAGAACTCCTGGTCTGGAGGAATGAGATGAAGTTTCAGGTGCAGATGTGATTTAAAATGAATCTGAACAAATAATCATGACTTAGAAATGACAGGGAAAGGGGAGATCAAGGCAAGTGAAAGCATTTCCCCCTATATTTGTGTCTGACCTCTACTTTGACCCTTGGTGTTATGAAGGTGACTGCGTCATCATCTTTTAAATTTTTTTAATGTTTTTTTTTTTTTCACTTTGAGAGAGAGTGCAAACGGGGGAGGGACAGAGAGAGAGATGAGGACAGAGGATCTGAAGCAGGCCCTACGCGGATGGCAGACAGCCCGATGCAGGACTCCAACTCACAAACCATGAAATCATGACCTGAGCTGAAGTTGGACGCTTGACCAACCGAGCCACCCAGGTGCCCCCTTTATCATTTTTTTTAAATTCACACTGATATGTTTAGTCACGTATTTCATCTACTCTGGGGAAACAATTTTCTGGTAAGTGTTTTTCTTTCATTGATTTTCCCTCTTTTTGTCTTATAGCATCATTGCATACATTCTTTTCATTATTGTTAATCTTCGATGAGATGAATTCCTCTTGGGCTATTGGATGGAGGATGTTGTCTTGTCAGAGAGGAGCTAAGGTCAATATTCCTTCCTAGCAATGATTTTTCTTATGACAAAAGTTTGGGTGTGAGTGCCTTAATATTTATTTCTTGCAGCCAGTAGAGATTAACACTGTAGACCTGATCACAAGATAGACCCTCTTCCCTCCCCTCAGTCCCTCCAATAATTTGCTGCAAAGAGGGCTTGCTGTTTGCATCCCCCTGAACCATGCCTTCTCTGCCGATTATGACTCCAAGTAAAACTGAATCCAGAGAAAGTCTTGCATTAACCTTCCGGTCTGCTTCCCACTTGAGAAAGAGAGGATTATCGGTTTTGAATCTCAGATATGCCACTACTATGAAGAACTGATATGCCAATGTTCAATGTTGTCTGAGGTCTACATCCACAGCCATCCTCTTTCTTTTTTTTAAATGTTTGTTTATTTATTGGGGCGCCTGGGTGGCGCAGTCGGTTAAGTGTCCGACTTCAGCCAGGTCACGATCACACGGTCCGTGGGTTCGAGCCCCGCGTCGGGCTCTGGGCTGACGGCTCAGAGCCTGGAGCCTGTTTCCGATTCTGTGTCCCCCTCTCTCTCTGCCCCTCCCCCGTTCATGCTCTGTCTCTCTCTGTCCCAAAATAAATAAACGTTGAAAAAAAAATGTTTATTTATTTATTTTGAGAAAAAGAGAGAGAGCCCAAGCAGGGGAGGGGCAGAGAGAGAAGGAGACAGAAATTCCTGAGCAGACTCTGTGCTGTCAGCATGGAGCTCAATGTAGGTCTCGATCTCTCAAACCATTAGATCATGACCTGAGCCAAAATCAAGAGTCAAAAGCTTAATTAACTGAGCCAACCTGGTGCCCCTGTCTCCAGTATATTCTGACACTTTTTTTCTTTAATTTCACACCATTTGGCAGTGCTTATTCACATCTTATGGTTTGGAGTTTCCAAGACTTTAGTTTCATCAAACATGTATTTGCATGTTTTTAGTTCTTTTCTGTTACTTTATGATGTTTTGTGAAAGTAAGAAATCCAGAACACGAGACAAACAAACAATGAGAAAACATGTCCTATAGATTCCCTCTCTTCTCCGTGTAATCTTCTATCTCCACATACTTTGCCCAGACTTTTGTCACTTCTCATGTGGAGTTTGTAGTAGCCTCCTAACTGGTCTCCCTGCCTACAGTTAGATTTTGTGCCAACCATTCTTTTAATAATGCAGTCTCTTTCAATTTCAGAATTAACATGTTAGCATCTTATTTAAAACTCTCCTTCCAAGACAAAGTTCAAACTCCTCTACTCAGCACAAAGGCTGTTTACGATTGGCTTAACACTTGCCTAACACTCTAGTTACAGTCTTTCATTCACTCTCTTATCCAAAAAATCCAAAAAAATTTTAATGTTTATTTTTGAGAGAGAGAGATACAGAGTCTGATCAGGGGAGGGGCAAAGAGGGAGGGAGACACGGAATCTGAAGCAGGCTCCAGGTTTTGAGCTATCAGCACAGATCCCGATGTGGAGCTTGAACTCACAAGCTGTGAGATCATGACCTGAGCCAATGTCAGATGCTTAGCCAACTGAGCCACCCAGATGCCTCTCTTATCCATTATTGAATACCTAGGTATTCACTGGCAAACACTGAAATTATAACAGTAAATAAAGAATACGTGTGCTGATGGAGCTTTTGATGGAGCTTCTTCTGTGAAAAGACAGATATTAGATGGATAGATTCCTATATTCATATAATTACAAACTGTGATAAAAGCATTGCATGGTAAAGATGGGGTGCCATGACCTAAAAACCTGCTTAGGGAGAAACATAATACAAATTGTGGCATGGTCAGGGTTTATCAGTCTCCAGAAGTGACATTTGAGCTAAAACCTAAAGGATGACCAGGAGTTAGTACTCAAAGGAAAATACTCCAAAAGGCACCATCAAGAAAGGTTTGAGAGTGCAAAGAACTTGCCATTCCTAAAATACCATTTCACACAGGCATTCTTTCCTCCAATCCTATCAATTTCCTTGGGGCTCCCTAAACTAGAAATCTTTTAGGATTCAGTGTCATCACCTGTGCTAATACCTAATAACCCTGGAATGTTCATCTGATGTCTGTTCACCTTTCCAAGTTCAGCCCATTTGCTACTTCCTGTAGTAAAATGATGATGTAGATGGTGCTGCGTCTTCACTCTCCCCTTACTTACGGGCAGCGTGTTCAATTCATGCTGAGTTTAATTCTATTCTCATGCGGGTAGTTTTCTTTGGCCTGGAGAATGTTAGCATATATGATGCAAGCAAAGGCTTTTATATAGCAAAGGTGCTATGTGTGTGTGTATCTGTGTGTATATATCTATATATATATATATATATTTATATATATCTATATAGATATATATACTTATTGTCAAATTGGTTTCCACACAACACCCAGTGCTCATCCCAACAGGTGTCCTCCTCAATCCCCATCACCACTTTCCCTTCTCCCCCACACCCCCATCAACCCTCAGTTTGTTCTCAGTATTTAAGAGTCTCTTATGGTTTGTCTCCTTCCCTCTCTGTAACTTTTTTTCCCTCCTCCCCTCCTGTCTGGTCTTCTGTTAAGTTTCTCAGGATCCACATATGAGTGAAAACATATGGTATCTGTCTTTCTCTGCCTGACTTATTTCACTTAGCATAACACTCTCCAGTTCCATCCACGTTGCTACAAATGGCCAGATTTCATTCTTTTCATTGCCAAGTAGTATTCCATTGTATATATAAACCACATCTTCTTTATCCATTCGTCAGTTGATGGACATTTAGACTCTTTCCAAAATTTGGCTATTGTTGAAAGTGCTGCCATAAACACTGGGATACAAGTGCCCCTATGTGATGCAAGCAAAGGCTTTGAAAGGCCTGTTCTCTTGCTTCTTCTTACACCTCTGCCTCCACTGTAAGATCATGTTGAGGCAGCCTGGTAAAGAGATGTGACAGAAATCGGGTACTTGGGTGGCTCAGTCAGTTGAACATCCAACTCTTGATTCTGTCTCAGGTCATGATCCCAGGATCATGGGATCGAGCCCACAACAGGGTCCACACTGAGCGTGGAGCCTCTTTAAGATTCACTCTCCCTCCCTTCCTCTCTCTCTCTCTGCCACTCTTCCCCCTCTAAAAAATAAAATAAATAAAATAAAACAAAACAAAACAAATAAAGTAAAATATAAAGAGATGTGACAGAAACAAGACAAAGAGGTAAGATCATCCTACAGAAGCTGACAGCCAGCTGACCCCCAAATATGTGATAACTCTCAGTCAATAAGAGCCATACTGCCTACCTAAACCCTCATCTGATGGTAGACACATGAGCACGTTGAGCCAGTATCAGCAGAACCATCGAGCCAACCCTGATATTCACAAACAATAATAAATGGTGGCTGCTTAAGCCACAGAGTTTCGGAGTAATTTCTTATGGAGCACTGTGATGATGGTGAAGCAATATTCCTCCTTTACAAATCTTTTGGATCTACTCAGGCAGAATTAATTCTCCTAGTCTTCAGCCCCATAGCACCTTGAATGTCTCTGTCATTTCACTTTTCTCACTGTGCCAAAATTGGTTTATTTGTTCAACTTTTTCATGAGGATAGAGTTGGTACCTAATTTGCCTTGGTCTCATTAAGAATTAGCAATATCTGACTTTCTGGCACTTAATATGCACTTACTAAGTATTCTTAATTAAAGATGAATGAGAAAATCATTAAGAGGAAAGTGAATGAAAGTCAAAATGATCAGGAGGCCTTCCTAATAGAATCCAATAGAATGTAAGCTCCATGATAGCACCAATGTGTTTCTCTTTCCCACCACCATAAACTTAGCACCTAACACAAAGCCAGGTACATAGGTACTCAATTATTTGTTGAAGTGCATGAGTAGATAGATTAAAGAAGGAATTTGAGAGGTGAATCTTGAGGTGAGCTTTCCCCCTCCACTACCATTTACCCCCAAGAGTCCCATACATTTGGCAGAATTGCTATCGGTGTGTACTCACAAGCTCCATTTCTATTTCCCCGTGACAACCCTCTTCCTTATGGAGGCCACAGGGTCATCACCCTCAGAATGGAAGTAGGGCTAACTTTCCCAGCCCCATCAGATAACTGAGATTTTAAAATAACAAAGGTTGGGGTGCCTGGGTGGCTCAGCTGGTTAAGCATCAGACTTAGGCTCAGATCCTGTTCTCACAGTTTGTGAGTTCAAGCCCCCTATCAGGCTTTGTGCTGACAGGTCAGAGCCCTAGAAACTGCATTGGATTCAGTGTCTCCCTCTCTCTCTCTGCCCCTCCCCTGCTTGCTGTCTCTCAAAAATAAACATTAAAATTTTTTAAAATAAATAAAATTACAAAGGTCATTTACAGTGTACCACACAAGTACTTCTGTGATACCTTGAAGTAAAAGGGAGGATTGGAGAAGAATAAATATGAGGGGATAAGTTTGGCTTATTGTGTGTGCGTGTGAGTTGTTGTTGTTTCTTTTTTCCCCCAATGTTGATAAAGGCAGTTTTTCAGGAAGAAAAAAAATCAAAGCCAACCTTTTTTAAAAACAATCTAATTCCCCTAGGCTCTGAACCTGTATCAATCCAGGCATATATGTATACATTCATTATTATCTGTATTATAGATGAGTGAAAATATGAAGCTACTTATAAATATACCAATCCCTCATTATCTCCATTTATGAGGAAACCCTTGGGTAACTTTTAACCTCCTGAGTTCCAAGTTTACCAAAGTCCCTAACATTCTTAAATAAAAGAAAACACTTATTACACTAATTGCCTGTTTTACAGATTTTATTTACCTCATTATTTCACATTCAGAATCAAATTTGCTAAAAAGAAGAAGAAAAAAAAAGAGAAGAAGGAGAAGGAGGAGGAGGAGGAGGAGAGGAGAGAAAAGTAAAAAGGAAGTTTGCTAACTCCGCTTATTGTTCCTAGAAGAAAGCCTCATGTGAACATTTAAAGGAGGGGACATTCTTTGATTAGAAACACCCAATTAATTTCTTTTACTCCCTTTACCTCCAAAGAAGATGCCAAGATTAAACACTGTGAATAGCAACAAGGTAATGGTTCTGGCCATTTCTTCCTTCTCATTGTAGCCACCATCATAAATAAAGAAATTTAGTACAATGAAACATTCAAACTTATTACAACAGTTAAAGAGGTCCATCAACAAACAGAATCTTTAGGGAAGGCCACAAAAAATAGGGTAACTTTTATACTTGCTTTTTTTCTCCAACAAGCCTGTTTTTGGTGAGACAAATCCAATTTCACATATACTTAATTAACTACAGTTCTACCATATTCTCCACAACTGTCTTTTGGAAAAAATGTCATATGCAATATTCGGTTCTGTTTATTAAGAATAATCTAGGGGCACCTGGGTGGCTCAGTCAGTTAAGTGTCTGACTTTGGCTCAGGTCATGATCTTAACGGCTTGTGAGTTCAAGCCCCGCATCGGGCTCTGTGCTGACAGCTCAGAGCCTGGAACCTCTTCAGAATCTCTCTCTCTCTCTCTCTCTCTCTCTTCCCCTCCCCTGCTCACACTCTATCTCTCTCTGTCTCTCAAAAATAAATAAACATTAAAAAAATTTTTAAAAGAAGAATTCATAGTATTTGCATTTTGAAGTTCTGGGGGCTTCCAACTACAGTTTTTAATGAGCCATACCTACAGAGATGTATTATTATAAGATATAATAATAACACAATGACAATAATCACTACCATGCTAAATATTGACTTCTTACTTACTGCCAAGCACTTTAGATGCATGAGCTTTTTAATCTTAAAACGATTCAATGAGTTTAAGTGTTACTGACCACAATTTATGCTGATAGGTTTGCCAGAACTCAATTTAAGATGCCTAACAAGGTGCCCAAACATAAGACTTCTATAAATGCTAACCATTAGTATAATTGTATAGCCAGTTTTTCAAAACCTTAAAGGAATAGTCATAAAATACAGTTTAGTGAAGGTGGTTCTAAAAAGAACTGAGATAATATGTTCCAACAGAAAGCTTCTGGTGATCTAAGTGGGTTAGGAATAATTAGAATATGTAGATAGCTCCTCCCTAGCTTCTATAGCTAAGTCAAGTAACAGCATTACCCCTATATTTCCTACTTAATTCCTAATCATTATTAAAATATATTTCTAAATTGACAAGGCAAAAGCCTTGATAGTAAACAATAAGTCAGTTACTTGATGTCAGGCTACATGATCCACACCAAAAACAAGAGACCATATTAGGTGAGAATTACTGACTTAATTGCAAATGCTAAGCTCATTCGCTAGTAATCAGTCTTGAGCTCACCAACCTAAGAGCCACCCATAACTTTTTTTAAGAACTACCCATAATATTAACTTGCTTAATTATACCTAATTGGTTTCCTGCTCTTCCCTGTCTTACTTTTCTCCTGTGGTTTCCCTGGATTCACCTCCCCCAATAAATGACTTGCTCTGAAATTCTTGTCTTGAGATCTCCTAGACTCAAGATTATTGTTACCATGACATTGTAACAAGTTCAGCATTTCACTCCCAGTAAATGCAGATTGGCCAAACAAAATGAAACAATGTATGTAGCTGCTTTATACTCTATTATGCTAATCTTCTCACAAGCCTCTAATGCTAGACAATAGTGGAAGGAGAATCTGGACGCCTTAAAAAAAAATACTAACAATTAATAATCAATTTTTACTGGCTGATAAAAGAAAAAGACATTAAGATTCAAACTATAGTCCATCCTTCCAGTTTTTCCCCCCCTTGTTTCTATTTACCAAAATGGCATCAGTGAACACTGGATGGGGTATGCTAAGTATGTCCCTGTAGTAGATGTGTAGAAGGGAGCCTTTAAAGCTTCAATGGTTCCTTTCAGGTTGTTTTGTTGTTGTTGTTTTGTTTATTTGTTTGTTGTCTTGTTTTGAGAGGGGGGTGGGGGGAGAATGCAAATGTGAGCCTGGGAGGTGGCAGAGAGAGAGAGGGAAAGAGAGAATGCCAAGCAGGCTCATGGCATGGGTCGACCCCACCACCATGAGATCATGACCTGAGCCGAAATCAAGAGTCAGATGCTCACTGACTGAACCACCCAGGCACCCCCTTAATGGTTCCTTTTGTGGGGCGCTAGGTGGCTCAGTCAGTTAAGCATCAGACTCTTGATTTCAGCTCAGGTCATTATCTTAAAGTTCCGTGAGAATTCCAGCCTGCAACAGGCTCTGCACTAACACTGCAGAGCGTGCTTGGGATTCTCCCTTTCTCTCCTGTACCTGCTGCTCCCACCGCTCACTTTGTCTCGTCTCTCTCAAAATAAATAAATTAAATTAAATTAAATTTAAATTAAATTAAATTAAATTATGGTCCCTTCTGTGAAGTGGTTGAGTAAGCTGCTCCCTGCATTAATGACATTGAGACGCAATGGCCCATTTGAGCTTTTGTGGTACCATGATTTACCTTTGGCTGAAATCCTTGTCTCCGCCATTTTCTTCTGCTCAGAGCTTCCTGCCTTGGTAGCCTCTCCACACCTGTTTCTTCCTCTAAACCCATGAATCCTCGGTGTACGCCAAAGGACCATGGGAAGGCAGGAGGGCTTCTTCTGTCTCATCTAGGAAGCCTTTTTTCTCTGTCCATGTCATTTCATCTAGACTATGCCATGATGAGAATGGAGCCTTTCCTAGAGGCTTATTAAGGAAACATACCACTAGACTCTCCCCTAATTTTCACGCTCCTTCATAATTATGTGGATATTTCCACCCTCTGGGTTCTACCCTGAAAGGCAGAAAAATATAAATGCCTATTTCTTTTTTTTTTCAACGTTTATTTATTTTTTGGGGGACAGAGAGAGACAGAGCATGAACGGGGGAGGGGCAGAGAGAGAGGGAGACACAGAATCGGAAACAGGCTCCAGGCTCCGAGCCATCAGCCCAGAGCCTGATGCGGGGCTCAAAACTCACGGACCGCAAGATCGTGACTGGCTGAAGTCGGACGCTTAACCGACTGTGCCACCCAGGCGCCCCTATAATGCCTATTTCTTACTTACGTTCTGTCTCTCCTCCCACCTTTCATCTTTATGCCCCCAAACAAATGAGATAAGCTTTTCTCTCCTGTATCACATCAAGAGTTCCCTCCAGACCCTAACATATGAAAAGCCTCCATGATTTAGAGGCCCAGACATGGCTCTTGATTAGGTAAAAGAGGATCTTTGAAATGAAGAAATCTCCACAAGGCGTGGATTTAAAGACATTGTATCCAGTAC
Source organism: Lynx canadensis (assembly GCF_007474595.2). Classification (NCBI taxonomy): domain Eukaryota; kingdom Metazoa; phylum Chordata; class Mammalia; order Carnivora; family Felidae; genus Lynx; species Lynx canadensis. Next base: position 19,487,854 of record NC_044311.2, on the reverse strand, counting down.
AAGAAGTCACCTTTGAGGTTTAAATTACGGGCCAATACTTGTGTTCTGTACCAGTGGCACCACGGGCTCATGGCTCAGCCTTGAAATGGAAGACTACAAGCCAACATGATTGAAGAGAAGAATGAATTCAACAGTCTAATGTGTTTAAAATATCTGTGTCACATAGTAAAGTGCCTAGAATAGCAAGTGGAGTCTTGAGTCCAGTGCTGAAATTGAAAGACACCATAATGGAAGGTTTGCATTTAAATGGATCCCTAAAAGAGAAGATAAATTTGAACATACAGAGATGGGTAAAAGCATTCCAAGCAGACAGAGTAGTCTGAGCGAAACAGCCATGAGTTAGGATCCAAGGCGTTAAAGGGCCAGCGGTAAGGGTTTTGAACTTTATTCTATGTGCAATGAGGGACATGGAAAGCAAGTCTTTGATCAAGGGAAGAGATATGCTCAGAGCTTTAAAAGAAACAACAATATGACAGCAAATTCTGAAATGAAATTTATACATTAGATAGTAAACAGAAATTGACACATTCAGATTTCAACAGGCAAGATCCCAGAATAGAATGATGCTTAAATAAGATATACTTCCCTCTTCCTAATTATTTCTTGGTGCCAAAATAGCAACTGACCAAAATGCAAATCCAACAGTGATAGTCATTATAAAAACAGTCATATATATATATAGTATATATATATATATATATATATATGACAGATAATTGTATTTAAAGAATTATTATTTTCCATCAATTAGTGGTACCTTTCAAAATGAACCCGCATTTGCTATTTTATGATACTTTTTGTAAAACTATTTTGCAATTATTTTCACTTCCAATACTTTTATTAGAGAAAGTATTTTAGAAGTAACCTAACAACTCCCTGAGCAATGTAAAACATGTACTGTTTTACTTGTCTAAACCCCTTCTAGCAAGTTAAAATAAAGCCTAATAATTATAATAAAAGCAGACATTCTCATGCCAGACATCAGCAGAATTAAATATAACCAACTGAAAGGAAATTTCACAGTACTGAGATGTCCTAATAAAGGTACAGGAGACACTACTAGTGTAATGTGAAGAATTATCATAAATAATTTACACTTATGTGTCATTTGTTAAAAATAAAGTACATTGGTGTCCTAGATTGTCTGAGAGAGCTTTGCATAATTTCTAATTCACAACTTTGATAATTGCCAGAGTGGTTCCCAGCCAGTAGTACAGAGTAGCCAAGAGCCTATAAAAGCGTGTTCAGATGAGGCTTTCAATGCAGCAACGATGCGGGCCAACCTTCTTTTGTTTTTGTCTCATGCCAGCTCATTCTGAACATCAAGGAGAAGACTTTAATTGTTTTATTTTGGATCTGCCTAAAAATGAAATGCTAATTAAAAAAATATCCTCCAGGGCACCAAATACTTACATCATGCACAGTAGAACAAAACTTAATTTTATACACTAAAATATCTTGAAATGGAGCAAAATGGAGCAATATTAGGAAAAAACTAGTGATTTCAAAATGGAAGCAAGGTAATGTTTTATTGGTCATCTGGAAGCAGGTTTAAAAATACTGCACTGTAGCATGGAAAAATTTGGTACTTGAGCTCATCTGATTTGGTATTTGGGCTCATCTGATTCAGCTCTTTCTACAGCCAAAATCTGAGCTATATAAATCAACCTACAGAAAAAAAAAATCTCAATTTCAATTGGATAACAAAAGACTTACCCAAACTACACAGGCACCATTTAAAAAAATAATTACCTTGTAAATTCTATTTAAAGAATTATATATTTATGTGAATATTGTTGTACATTATGAAGTTACTCAGTATGAACAAACCCTCCATATTAAAATAGATTTTGTTATTTTCACCAGATCACCCCATTAACATTAAAATAATATGACAATACATGCCTTTTTTTGCTGGCTCAACATAACATTTTATGAGAGGGACTGAACATGTAATACTTAATATATTATTAGTTATTTTCCCTATATAAGTCATACCTCAAATATATGCAATACAACACTAAAATGTAAGGTAATGATGAGATATAACAGAATTGTGAAAACTAATTAATATTCGGAGACATTGCCATTATTTAACTGGAAGATATTTTTGAGAAAAAAAATTCTTTAAGTTCAAAGGAAGCACCAAGAAATGTCTTTGGAGCTCCAAGGTACTGTTTCTAAGGGATAGCATGTTGGACTCTGCCAGAAAGGAATCAAATGGAAAGCTTGTAAATGTTATTAATTCAGCAGCAAAGAGACATCTTGAGAAAACAGAGTCATCATTTCAAAAGGAAATTGGCTTTTGTAACATAAAAAAAAAATAAAACTCAGGGAATGAAAGGTGTACCCATGATATAGGTTCACACAATGGAACCCTAAACTAAGCCATCCGCCACTGAAATCAAGGATGGGGACATGACCCGAAGCTACAAGTGAAATAGCAGAGGCCACCCTGGGTGACAATCCATCTCTTCTTCCAGATAAACAGCCTATAAGCGCTGCATTAAGGAGGAAAATGGACAATTGATATACATTTTGCTCAACTTCAAATAAGTTGACTGGAGAAGAGGAAGGCACAATGGAAACAAACTTGGATGAAAACTTTTTTTAATTATCTGTAAAAATGACTTCAAATTTAAGTTCACTGAACTCTAAGTATTGAGAAAACATATTCAAAGAAACTATACACATTGATCCAAAATCTCATTGGCAACCATTTGAAATAAGGTTAGAAGTCATGTGAAATCTGTGAGTCAGAGAGCCCACCATAGGAGGTCATTTAACACAAACCAGTGTAGGGGTTTAAAAATGTCACCCCAGGGGCGCCTGGGTGGCTCAGTCGTTTGGGAAGCCACTACAGCTCAGGTCATGATCTCGTAGGCCTCTGAGTTCAAGCCCCACGTCAGGCTCTGTCCTGAGCTTTCAGAGCTGAGCCTGCTTCCTATTCTGTATCTCCCCTCTCTCTGCCCTTCCCTGCTTGCTCTCCCTCTCTCTCTCGTCTCTCTCTCCATCTACACCCTCTCTTCCCTCTCTCTCCCAGTCTCTCTCTCTCTCAAAAAATATAAACAATAAAAAATTTAAAATATGTCACCCCAAAACATGCCATTTTGGCATACTGATTATTTCGAATTAAAGGTACTTGAGAAACAGCCAGACCAAGGATGCTTTGCCCTTCTTCCTCACACTGAAAAGCAGGAGATAAGTCTCCCATGTGAAACTTACCCTCCCTGTACAGGAGAGTAGCAAGACATCCTTACACTAAAGACAGGTAATTCAGGGCGAAGAAGGCTGTATAAATGTATCTTGTTACTTCCTCACCATCTTACCACCCATAGCCCAAACTCCTTGTCCTTGTCAATTCTTCGCAAACTTATTGTTTCTTTGCCTTAAAGGTATAAAAGCTTCCTTCTCTGGTTACTTCGAGTTTCATATCTCTGTGGGCCTCCTGTACATGCATACATACATAATTAACCCAGAACTAACATCATACTTAACTGTGAGAGGCTAGATCCTTTCCCTTAAGATTAGGAACAAGGCAGCAATGCCCTCTCTCACCACTATAGGGATAGAAAACAGATCAGTAGTGGCCAGAAGTTTGGGAAGGGAGGCCTATTTGACCAGTGAAAACACAAAGAATTTTTGTAGGGCTGGCGAACTCATCTATATGCTAGATATATAACACCGTGCATACATCAAAAACCCACAGAAATTTGTAACACAGAGAGCCAATGTATGCAAATTTCTTAAAACTCAACCAGGGGCGCCTGGGTGGCACAGTCGGTTAAGCCCCCGACTTCAGCCAGTCACGATCATCCACAGTCCGTGAGTTCGAGCCCCGCGTCGGGCTCTGGGGCTGATGGCTCGGAGCCTGGAGCCTGTTTCCGATTCTTGCGTCTCCCTCTCTCTCTGCCCCTCCCCCGTTCATGCTTTGTATCTCTCTGTCCCAATAATAAATAAACGTTGAAAAAAAAAAATTTAAAAACTCAACCAGGGAATTGGAGGATCCTAACATGGAATGCAGACTGGTGACAAAAGAATACATATATACATATATATATATACTATACATACATACATACACACACCACATACACGCACACACACACACATATATATACATACTTCACTGAGAATGGGTAAAAAGTGCTAATCTAAGTAACTTTAGAGAATGATACTTTGACCAGAAACTACAAGACTAAAGACAAAATTAACTTCACATAAACATTGTACTCTAGTCACAAAGTTGTTTCTCACAACATGGGTAAAGAAATACTTCAATGAAAGGCGCAAGGGTTCTTCGGAGAAATGACTGATTCCAGGGCTGGAGCGTGAAATAAAAATGATAATGATAATCCTGGAGCATCTTGTAGTACTAGAAGGTAAGGAAATGTTAAAAAAAAAAAAAAACAAAAAACAGCAACATACGGCATGTCAAAAGAACACAGCGGCCAACTGAAACACCTCCCAGTGGCCAAACTGGAAAAAATTTGAACAACAAAATAAATAACTAAGCCCTGCATTATAACCTAAAGTATAAAATAAATATCCCTAAGTCTATGCAGATTTAAAGAAATGATTGAATAAAATAAAATAAATAGAGGAGAGACAAATCTCTTATAATCAACTATTCTAAATAATTTATGTATATACTCTGCCCTCATGGAGGTGGAGCATAAGGGCTCACCTATGGAAAGGGGAAAGAAAACTTTACAGCGTAGAAACCTAGCAAACACTACGTCAGCCAGGTGAGCAAGGTCAACATCCTCCATGGTAAGTCATGTTGATAGCATGTCTTCCTCGACAGGATGTGATGAGAGTACCAGTTACCTCATGATTTTCCTCCCCAAAACATATAACCCCAGTCTAATCAGGAGAAAAACTTCAAATAAATCCCCACTGAAGGAGATTACAAAATGCCTGACCAATACCCCCTCAAAATTGTGAAAGTCCTCAAATCCAAGGAACTCTGAGAAACTGTCACAGACCAGAGGAGTCTCAGGAGATATAACAAGTAAATGTAATGTGACATCCCGTACGGGATCCTGGAGCAGAAAACAGACTAGTGATAGCTGAACACAAGTGCTGTTAATAGTAATGTACCAATATTGTTTCTTAGTCGTGACAAAAGGTTGCATAGTAATGTAACATGCAGACGATAGGGAAGGCTCAGTGAGGAGTGTATGGGAACCCCCTGTTTCACATCTGCAACTTTTCTGTAAATCCACAACTATTCTAAAATGAAAAGGTTGATTTAAATTTTAAAAATAAGGTACTGGGCCTTTGGACACTCTAAAGAAAAATCTTCTCTGAGGTCCAATATAGATACAGAATCAACTTCTCTGTCTCAGCTCCACTATCTTATTTCCTCTTCTTTCATCTTGTCCTTGTCAAGGGCCATGGCCTTCCCCCTTATCAGGTAGTCCGTCTTCAGATCTGCTTTCTCTCTTCCTTCTCCTTAGATCTATCCTAGAGCATGCTTTTGGAATTTTGTTCAAAAATCTTTAATTAAAGCTGCAGTGAATGTCCCAAATATTCCCCCTCAGTCCTTCCTTATGTCAAAATATCTACTCCTCTGGGGATCCTGATTCCATTATCAATGAAATAGACAAAGATCTATATCCATGGTACAAGGGCAGAGAAGCCATTTATGCCTCAAGAGCTCTTTAGTACAAAAGAACAGCCGACAGGCAGCGAAATCCATTAATAACCTTAAGGCCCACAGGACAAACCTGTAAGTATTGCTTACAAAACAATTCTTATGGAACAGCAAGGAGTCAATAATAACTTTCTAACCTGACTACACTTTCAAAAAATGGCTCCAAGGTATATAGTGCTACCTCTCATTTCAATTTCCCTTCTTCTTCCTGCTTTTACCAGCCTTCCCTTATTCTTCTGCCATCCTTTAAGTACATAATAATAAATAGTAATAACATTTTACATATATCTAGTGATTACTATGTGCTACACAGTCTCTGGATTATTTAATTTAATCCTCACAATAAAGTCATTACTATTATTAGCCACAGATTACAAATAATAAAACCAAGTTTAAAGAGGTTAAATAAGTTAGCCAAGGTCACGTTTATAAATGATAAAGCTAAGAAATGAGTATATATGGCTCCAAATTCCAGGATCTTAATCTCTCTGTATCTTGCTTCCTATCTTTACATCTTTTCTTCTTTCAATTACCCTTTTGGAGACTTTTAACATTTGTCATTGGTTCTCTGTCCACATGAGTTATAGTGGGCCAATTTTTGTGAATCGTGTTTTTTTCAGAATATCACTGAGGGCCCAAAGCATCTGATTCAGAAAGAGAGAGCAAAGGAGACATCAAACTGAACAAATCCTATAGTTGTGCCTTATCTCTTTTCAATCCCAACTCAATCCTGCCTCTCTGGTTAGAGTACCCATCTACACGTCTCATTTATGTTATATTCAGATCTACCTCAAAAACATAACCTTGAAAAATAATAAAATATCCTTAAAAGAATGAGGCACAAAATTACAGAATAGTAATGCTTTCAACAGGCCTTGGCAATTTCCATTGTTGTATGTCTGAACATACCTGAAACTATAATTCATCAATCAGTTTGTATTACCATTTTACGATGCATGATGGTTACTACTTATAGCCACTGCAGGATCTAAGATTAAAGCTCTAAACATTTTTTTAATTTTTTTTTCAACGTTTTATTTATTATTTTTGGGACAGAGAGAGACAGAGCATGAACGGGGGAGGGGCAGAGAGAGAGGGAGACACAGAATCGGAAACAGGCTCCAGGCTCTGAGCCATCAGCCCAGAGCCCGGCGGGGCTCGAACTCACGGACCGCGAGATCGTGACCTGCTGAAGTCGGACGCTTAACCGACTGCGCCACCCAGGCGCCCCAAAAGCTCTAAACATTTTTAATCTTACACCTAATCAGCTTTCCCCAAAAGTTCTCCCCCATTCACATTAGACTCATCAAGAAAAATTAGTCCGTTCAATTAGAAAAAGACTAGAATGGTATTAATTTAAAAATTGTTCCTAATTTTACTAATTCTTGAGTTATAATTATTTTAAAACGTACCTACTTAAAGAGAAAACATAAAAGACACCCAATTAACTAATAATCTCCAAGAGAATATTAATGTTTGACCACATCTCTTTGTTTTGTGGATGTCCATATAATACAAAGTGCCTTGATCATAGTAGAAACCCAAAGAATACTTTATTAATCATGCAAAAAAATTATTGTTTTTAAATATTTACAAATAGTTGTGTCAAAAAAAACAAAAGTCCCGAGCTCAAATTCTAAGTGTTTGGGAATCTTTCTGTCATTAAGCAACTTCAGGAGAGGAAAATTAATGTCAGGGTATAATTCCTTTCTCCCACATTTTCATAACTGTTCTGTAAGAATTTTAAGCAAACATGAAATGACCCTCCTAAGGCACATATAACTTTATTCAGAATACCAAAACTTTCTACACTGTTCAAACACTAGAATTATGAAAACATTTATTAATGTTTTATTAATGGAAGGAAGAAAGTGAATCTTTTAATACTACTTATCCAGACAAATCAATACCCACTAAATAGAAGGTGATCCTCCAACTGACTATGCCAACTGTAGAGCATAGAAGTCTCCCACAATTGCAGATTTTCAAAAATGAACACCCAGGGGCACCTGAGTGGCTCAGTTGGTTAGGCATCCAGCTTCCGCTCAGGTCATGATCTCATGGTTCTGTGGGTTTGAGCCCCAAGTCTGCTCTGTGCTCACAGCTCAGAGCCTGGAGCCTGCTTTATATTCTATGTCTCCCTCTCTCTCTCTGCCCCTCCCCCACTTGATCCTCTCTCTCTCTCTCTCTCCTCTCTCTCAGTCTCTCTCTCTCTCTCAAAAATAAATAAACATTAAAAAAAATGAACACCTAACACAGAATCTGTCTTACAACCATTTCCTTATCATCAGGCACTTTGAAATGGAATTAGAGTATCTATTAATGTGATCAGCTAGATGAGCCATTCAAAGATGCTCTAATAATCAACCATTATATGGCCAAATAGGTGTTTAAACTAATTAGATGTCTGAAATTACCAGCCTACATCTTGGATGCATTTTATTTCAGATAAAATATGGCAAGATACATTAAATGACATATCGAGCAATAATTTTTATAATCAAAATGTAATTCATTTATTTTATGTAGATTAGCATTATCCTTAATTGACTTGAAATCAAAATATTTTCCAAAATGTCATTTCACTGGTACCCTATTTGCTATATTCAGAGAAGTTTTCACCATATTTAATGTTACTTTCTGTCATTCAGAAACAGCTTCTTTTTTTTACCACAAGCTATCAATCATGGCACTAAAGACCCCCGACAATTACTATATAAAATAAAACTGCTCACAAGAAAAAAAAACCCACCACTGGGGAGGATGCCAAAATGCATAATCTGCAAATTATTTAAACCACCCAAAACTAAATACATCTTGGGCTACTACCTTACTTGTGAAATAATTTTATATATATTTTTTTTCTTTATTATGTAGTGAGTACAAGAGTTTATCCTTAAAACAATCACAATCAACACATATGTATATGTAAAAACCTTTATTGGCATCTCACCAACAGTATTGAATTCTAATTCCCTAAGCAAAGAAATTCCTTTATAGGTTCAGTATGCATACTGCTCACATATACATACCTACTCACATTTTGCTCTTCTTTTTAAACTTTAAGTCCATACATGATAATTAAATTAACATCTCTCTCTCTCTCTCTCTCTCTCTCTCTGTGTATATATATATATATATATATATATATATAATATATATAATTTTTCCCCTAAATCTCCATATATTCTTCCCTTTAATATGTTAACTCAGAAGTGATGACGGATTATTGCTGTTTTTGTTTTTACATCAACTATGAATAAAAGGCTGATGTACTCCTTAGTAACCTTCATCCCTGTAACCGTGGCCTTAGGCAGCAGGTAATGGGCTCTCATCATGTAAGTAAAAGGGATTTCTGTGTTCGCCCTGTGAACATTTACCCCAGGGATTCTCAAAGACTGGACTTGGTTTTCATAGCTGCAGAGAACCAAATACCATGTGTGACTTGTTCAGCGTCACTTGGTAGTCTTCTTCAAACAGTTCTGTTTACATATTTTACTTTGAAAGTCCTAGCCATCCTTCCACCGCATAGAACTCCTGCATTGACATCGTCCCACTTTTCTGTCCTCTCTTTACCAATGGTATCTTGATGGGAAACCAGAAATGACTCCCTACAGAGCCTCAGAACTTGCAGCTCTGCATACCACAGATACAGATTGGACAAAATGAGAACTGTGGCGTCTATCTAGAACTCACCACATTTACTGAGTTCTGTTCTGAAGGAGGCAGAGCTCCTTAACTCTCAGTCTAAGACCATTCATTGCTGAGAAATCTCTGAAGATCTGAATAAAGGGGTCTGGACACTAAGAGCTGGCCAAAGCAAGGTGCCAAAGACATTTGAATTGGCTCTTCAAATAAACATGAGTAAGAGTTCACCAAAGGCACGTTCTTTCTAACTCAGAATGAAGACCAGTAGCAATAGCCATGACGTTGTCTGAAAGCAAATGGAACTGGAAATGTCTTCAGACGTCTCAAAGCTCCAATCTCTTCAGCCAGTAAAATGAGAGTAACCACAACTCCTTACTGAATAAAGTCATTGTCAAAATCATCTACACAAATGTTTAGCACAGAGCCTTCAAAATGGTCACTGTTGTTGTCATTACCATCTTGACTTTTCAGGAATTCAGTTTTTAAGTGTATATTATGATGAAACCATATATGCCTGGATATCAAGAATACAATTTTTTTTCTCCCTGAAACCTTTATCTTTCTATGTGTTCTCTGCTATCTGTCCAGCACCTGGAATAGCAAAAGCCAAATGAATGAATGAATGATCAAATAATATGTTTTAGCACTACTGCATTTTATGTTCATTTCTTTCCCATCTACTTTCATGGAATCTTGCATTCTTTATGCTGAATCAGTGATGTGTTCTCCATTTCTTCTCAGCCTATACGAGAACACTAGTCTTCACATACAGAGATAGCTGTTACATTTGACATTTTAAGTGAGCTATTTTCCCCCTACTGCCAATGTGTTCCTACTAAATCCATTTATCATCTCTGTCATGAGCACAAAGATGACTGGGAAGATAAGTAATAATAGCAGGCAAACTGATCTACCTCAAATTCTCTAAGATTACTAAGTGCACTGTGCTTTTCTTCTGCATAAAGGATGATGGAGTGACAGACCAATACATTAAATTAGGAAAGGCAGCTCAGTTACACAGAGGCAGCCAACTGATTCTACAGTACAGTTTTACCATAAGTCTACCCTATAATCAATTATATATTTGCTTAAGATCCAAATCGCTGCAGAGGTTTATCTGTTAATCAGATTGGATTATGATCATTACCTCTATCCATCCAATAGTTTAAGGGGAAAAAAAGAAATATCCATTTGAAAAGACATACCAAAACCTTTTCTATATTTTTTAATTTCAAATTCTTTTGCAACGTGTGAATTAAAATAAAATTGAATAAGACTGTAATTCAAGGACACAGCATTCTGAATTTTCCCTCCTCAATAGCCTGTTCTAAAACAATTCAAAAGAAAACAGCATATTAGCCCAAAGTCACTGAGCACTTTTACATGTGCCATTGCTCAAAATGTAGCTTAATTTTCCATGTCCTTTAATGATTTCTGGTAAGAAACTATCATTTATATTTGAGAATATTTGTTACTGCCAGCACCCTGTTGTGATGAAACAAACAACAAAAATATGAAAGAGGCAAAGGAAGGTAGAGTTGAAGCTTAGTCTGAGAAATGAGGCTTTTCCTATCAAATAGGATACTGGTGTTGACAGTGGTTAAGCAGAGAATGGAAAGGGACAGATGCAAATTAGGGTGTTTTTCCTTTAATACTTTTGAAGTGAGGTGAACATCAGACATTCTCCTATGGCACCAACAGTATAGAAGCATGCTGCTAGGCTAAAAACAAAAATTAATTTAATCACGCCCGACTAGAACTTTTGAAACTATTGCTCTGGTCCAGTCAGGAAATAGATAAGGAGTAAGTGAACATAAATGTCTTTTGTAATAACTGCTAAATAGCTACTTTGATACCACTCTCTAATTTCTAATTGGGCCACAGGAATAAAGGCATAAAGACATACTATGGCAACCATGAACATGCACCTCTCAGATCTCCAACTTAGGAGCGTAATTAGCAACAGCCCAGGGTGCTGCATTCTGAAGTCCCTCACTGAGTCTGTGATGGGGCCACACTTCAGCCGCTGCCTGAACCCATTCCTGCAAATTCACTGCTGGGAGTACTTTGGCCAGAGGGCTCCCTGTCGGCCTTGCTGAAACTCTTCAAACTGCACTGCAGTCGAATACCTTCCTTCTTCCTTCCTTCTATCCTCCCTTTCTTTCTATCCCTCTCACCCTCAGGGGGGTCGGACCTGCATCAGAATGCGAAAGCCCTCCGGGTACCTCTGGTTATCTCACACATTCCCTCACTGGCACTTTCCTCAGTAAGTCTCTTCTCATCGAATCCCACTCTGGTGCCTGCTGCTCAGACAGCTGTGCCCTACACTTGTACTCTCCACAAAATAAAATTGTGACAGCTATATATTTTTGTCAACAAGCACATTTTAAAATCACTGGATAAATACAGAAATCAAACAAGAGAATCATCTTTTTGCCTGTATTTATGCCCTAGTTTATGTTTGGTAAACTCAGATTTCTATTTATTCAGCTTTCATTCAAGTTCAACACCGTTGTACCAATCTCCCTGATCTCTAACACAGACATCTTGCCTCGTAACATTCAAAAAGCATGTTCAGTTTATTTTAAAATTCCAATAAAAGAACAAGTTTCTCCCAATGCTGAGGCAAATATGACTGATAACCAGAAAGAAGTTCTTTGTTCGGGCGCCTGAGTGGCTCAGTCAGTTGAGCATCTGACTTTTGGTTTCAGCTTAGGTCATGATCTCAAAGCTTGTGGGTCCGAGCCCCATGTCAGGCTCCACTCTGGCAGTGTGGAGACTGCTTGGGATTCTCTCTCTCCCTGCCCTTCTCCATGTTCGTTCTCTCTCTCTCTCTCTCTCTCTCAAAATAAATAAAAATAAACAAAAAAGTTTGTTCTTTCTTTCTTTCCTTTGTTTAGAGGTAGGAAAGCAGTTTGTGGTAGAGAATGCTAACTAATCGCCAAGCCCCTTTCCTCTTCTTTTGGACACACAGCTACCAGCCCATATTTCTCAGGCTCCCTTGTGGGACTAGGTGCAGCCATGTGACTGAGCTGTAGCCAGTGAAATGTGAGTAGAAATGAAGGGAACCATTTCTGCCCCTGGCCCATAAAAACGTGCCTGTGTGAATCTCCATGTTCTTTATCTTTTCATCTATCACTGCCTGCAAGCACAGCTCACTTGGAAACATGTGGAAAATGAAAAAGTGGTAAGACCAAAGGAGGTCTGGATCCCTGAATTACCAAGTACATAAAAAGCTGTCTTGACCAGGTCTTGTTATGTAAACAAAAAATAAATTCATTGTTTTAAGCCTCTAAGATTTGATGAACTTATTACAACAGCAAGAACTACCTTAAGGAACTTAAGTTTTATATCAAAGTACCCCTCACAGGATTCATAGTGATGCTTGCTCCTGCAAGACAATGATGATATGGAGGAGGTGGCAGATAGCTCCAAAGACAATCATCAATTGTTCTTCTGCTTCCTGTGTGTGCAAGCCATTCTTCCCTTCAAGAAGAGGTTTATTCCCCACCCATCCCCCGCCACCTTCTTGAATCTGGTTGGTCCTGTGATTTGTCTTGACCAATGGAATCCAGGGGGAACCTTGAGCAGTCCCAAAAGTAGCCCTTAAAAGCCCAGACAGCCTTGACCTTGTTTCATAAAACCCAGTGGTCACTCTGTAATGAAGTACAGGCTGTCCTGCTACAGACAGAGGCCAATTAGAGATGCCTTCTCCAAGATGAGATACCAAGAGGAGAAAGACGACATGGGAAAAGACTCAAGTGACCATGGTCTACAGGCCTTGGTGAGGCAGTTACCTTCTCACAACCCAACCCATGTGCCAGCAAAATGCAGCCATGTGAGTGACCAGCTAATACCATGTGGAGCAGAAGAACTGTCCAGTCAACTCACAGATGCATCACAGATAATAAATAACTTATTATCATTATCAGCCACTAAGTATCTGGGGCAGGAGGAGTGGGGAGAGTTGTTCTTACACAGGAAAAGATAAATGATACACTGGAATTTTAATGAAAGGAAGGAAGGAAGGAAGGAAGGAAGGAAGGAAGGAAGGAAAAGAAAGAAGGAAAGAAAGAAAGAAAGAAGGAAGGAAGGAAGGAAGGAAGGAAGAAAGAGAAAGAAAGAAAGAAGAAAGAAAGAAAGAAAGAGAAAGAAAGAAAGAAAAGAAAAGAAAAGAAAGAAAACAAAGGACTTTGGAGGAGGAAATAGCTTGAGAAGTAATGGTTTCATTGTTTTGCTTTCGGTTGTGGAATTCCAATTAGAAATAATTATATCCTTTTACCCTTTTAAAATAGTATTGTGTTCTCCTGTGAAATAAATGCCAAATAGACATATTTACCTAGTAACAAACATACCCTGATTTTTAAAAGTTTATTTATTCATTTTGAGAGAGAGAGAGACAGAGAGAGAGAGAGCACACACAGGGGGAGGGCAGAGAGAGGGATGGAATGAGAGAGAATCCAAGCATGTAGCTCAACGCAGGGTTGAAACTCACGAATCAAATCTTGAGATCATGACCTGAGGTGAAACCAAGAGTGGAATGCTCAACCAGATGAGTGAGCCACCCAGGTGCCTCAAATATGCCCTGATCTTGACACAAACCAAAGTTGTAATACACACAAAATTCTTACTATTTTTAAAATAAAACATGAATAATATTTTTACACCCCTCCCCCACAAAAGGGTCAACTTATACGGGAAAGTGAAAAGTGAAAACTTCCCTTTCATGATTCTTTCATGACTGCAATTCTACTTCCTCTCCCAAAGGCAACTACTGAGGACATTTCAACTTCCTATGTTTTAGTCCTCCAGAGTTTTCTATGCAATCTTTGTGTTTGTGCATGTGTGCCATTTTCTATATTTGAATATGATGGGAGTCAGTTGTATATGTTATTTTGCAATCCATATAATTCATTTTTGAGGAAACAAATATGCTATTACTGACTATCAAGGGATTTAGTTTTTACATATGTGTTTTCTTTTTGTTAAGTTCAAATTTAGAAGATTTCTCCTCTAGCAACAAGAATGTGTCACCAACTACTTCTGTCCTTTGATTTAAGCATACTGTATAACGACAAGAGTTTACGAGACACAGAAGACTATTTTCCCACAGAGCAGTTTCTCATTTCTTTGATTCTGAGGCATTTTCATTACATGAATACTTATTTTTCACATTTCTGTTTTAACTACAGTTGATCCTTGAACATGGAGGTTGGGAGACTAACCTCCTGTGCAGTCAGAATTAAGTGTATAACTTTTGACTCCCGCAAAACTTAACTATTAATAGCCTACTGTTTACCAGAACAGCCAATTAATACATATTTTGTATGTTATCTACTGTATTTTTGTAAGGTAAACTAGAGAAAAAATATTAAGAAATTCATAAGGAAGAGAAAATACATTTACAGTACTGTACTGTCCATATGGAAAAAAATCTGCATCTAATTGGAACCTGCACAGTTCAAACCTATATTGTTCAAGGTCAACTGTTTCCCAATAGCCTTTAATTAAGAAAAAATGCTGCTGAAAGGGTAAAGCTCATATATTGACAGTCATCAACAGCTTATTGGCAACAAAAATTATCAGAGCACTAATAAACCTTTACTGCCTCAAAACTGTATCACTTATCTGAGCTTGGAAAGGGGAGAATGAGAAAGACATGAAAATGTATAGAAATTTTTTTTCCCTAGAAATTTCTTTGTGCTCAGTATTCATGAATAATGTCTGTGTTCAGATTCTTCAGTTGACTTTGGGAAAACTAATAACTTCATTCTATAGAGAGATTTCTTGGGTTAAAAGTGCCAGATTTCTTGAATGTCTGGCATCCAGAAGAAATGATAGTCTTGGGTCTTTAATCTTGGAAGAAAATGCATTTCCTTCTTTGTAGATGAATACAATGTCCAAAGACATTTCCAGAGCATACCATCTTAAGAAGAAAAAATGACTCTCCTTTTGAACAATAATTCACATTAGACTCCAATATTACCAGAATATGAAGTAGGACACATTTGCATCTGATATTGACAAACTATGTTATCTTCTTTCAACAACAACATAGAATTATCTCCATTTGTGAGAAAATTCCATGGAGTTGACTGCTCCTTAGCATCAGGCAATAGTCTTATTGAGGCAATTTTTATTTCATGAGAGAAATATGCTCGAACTATGTTTCTTCAATTGTTTATAGCCTCTTGAGGTTTGTGACTGTCAAGAAAGCACTAGATAATAGTAATAGCTGTGGCAGATTGTGTCTTCTAAAGATGGCCTAGATAGTGTCTCCTAACCCACATAATCCTTTTACAATGCAGCTTTATCTATTGAAAGGTAAAATTTATAACCCTTCCCTTTGAAACCAGCTGGGCTTTTGTGACAGGTTCAACAAAAAGAGTACAGTGGAAGTGATGCTGCCTGACTTTGGAGACCAGGTAATGAAGGACAATTTAGTTTCCACCTTGGAGCCCTGAGTCTCTATGCTTGCAAGCTAACTGCCCTGAAGCAGCCATGCTGTGAGGAAGCCCAAAATAGCCCACACGTGAGAACAAAAGGACAACTCATGACTTCTTGAAAAGAACTGTCCAGTCAACTCCCAGTTTACTCCAGCCCTTTATTGTTTCAGCTACAACCCCTCAAACCAGAACCAATCAACCGAACCCTTCCCAAATCCATGGCCTACAGAAACTATGTGAGAAAGTGAAATGGTGGTTGTTAGTCTAAGTCACTAGGTTTTGCAGTGCCTTGTTACACAGCAATAGCTAAAAGCTAATATTTATTGAGCTATAATAATATTGAGTACATATTTTATTTATCAAGCATATAATATTCATGTGCCAGGTAATGTTTAAAGAAAATTTCTTGTATTAATTCACTTAATTCTTTCAAAAACTCATGAGGTAAGTACATTTATTCTCTTTCAAGATAGGAAACTGAGGCAAAAAACGACTTTGAAACTTTCTGTTCACAATGGTAGATGGCAAAAATCGAATTTAACCCTGAGAGTCTAACTCCTGAGCTAATACTTCTATTATTTTATTTATATATATATTATAATAAATATATATTTATTATATGCATGTCACATATCCAATATATTTACATAATAAATATATTTAACATAGAAGATCATATAATATACATCTATAATAAAATATAGATACATTTTATAAATATACATGTTTTTACATAAATATATAATATAAATATATTTTAGTATAAATATATTTAATTGTATATCAGTATATATCAATATACATACACATGTATATTGATATACATACATAACATATATGTATCAATATATATACATACGTATATCATATACATACGTATATCATGTACATACACTGATACATATATCAATGTGTATCATATGTATATCAATATACATACATATATCTATCAACCACAGTTATTTTATTGGATAGATCAAAAATATTCAATATTTTTTAAGATAACACACAAGATGTCAGAGAAGTATCTGCTTGAAGCTATTCGTTCAGAATTTCTTATCAAAGCATTTCCTGAAAACTTGTTTTCATTTTGTTTTGCTTTGTTATCATGAAGTAGGCTTTTCACTGAAGAACACTATAAGAAATTTTGATATGAAAAATGTTTCCACATAATCAGTTTAAGAAGCAGTATTGTAGACAGGTCTCTCCATCATTGCATGAGTAAACACTTGGTAGAAATTACTATAAAGCATAGGATATTCAGACATGGGAATATCATTGTGCCTTTTGGAGGCACTGTGGTTTTTTTGTTTTTTTGTTTTTTTTTTTTTTTGTTTTGTTTTGCAATGAATTTACTTGTCTGGTTTCTCCTACTTCAAGATTTAAGATACTAACTTTAATAGTCAGGTGTGATCCAAAAGCATGAAAGCATAACAATACCTAGAGGGGTTATTTACCTTGGGAATTCACATTAAAAAACCATTAATTGAGAATTATTTATTTTGTATTGAGGACAAGTTTGAAGTATGAAGTATTTCTAACAAATTCTAAAGAATATGCAGCAGGACTCAAATCTTCAGTTCCCCATTACTACAGAGTTAGTGATAAACCTAAACTTCTATGGCTAGAATAGTTCCATTGGATTCCTCTTGGGTGTGGTTTTGTTTTACATCAGGCTCACATTTAGTATGTGGAGTCCAAAGTAAGCACACAAATGAAGGGCTGTGTACCATGTATCTAAATATTTGAAAATTAAAACATGCTACACCCGCAGAAAAAGCCTCGAAAATCCAAGATCAAGGGGCTGGCATATTCAGTGTCTAGTGAAAGCCTGCTTCTTGGTTCATAGGCAGCATCTTTTCACTGTGTCCTCACATGGTAGAAGGGTGAGAGAACTCTCTGGTATCTCTTTAATAAGAGTGCAAAATCATTCATGAAAGCCTCGCTCATTAAATCACCTCCTGAAGGCCCAATCTCCAAAACCCATTGCAATGGGGGTTAGGATCTCAACATAGGAGTTTTGAGAGATCACAAACATTCAATCCATAGTATCTTCCATCAAAAGGTCAAGTCTAATTCCTCTCCTCTTGAATATGGTTCTATCACAGTGACTCAGTTCTAATAAAAAATAATGTCACACAAGGGACTCTGTGGACTTCCAAGGCTAGTTTAGAAGGAAAGGTGATGTAACTCCCTTCCAGATGGAGACCCACCCCCTAACTGCACACGTGTGTGTGTGTGTGTGTGTGTGTGTGTGTGTCTACTGACTCTCCAAAGTCATAGAGTCAGAGAGGCCATGTGTAGGTGTCCCAGCTAACAGTCCTAGCTGAGATGTCAGCCAGCAGCAAGAACCCATCATGAGACATGTTAGTGAAGGAGTCGAGATGATTGAAGCTCAAGTGATGCTGAATGGAGGAGAAACAGGTTGTTCCCACCAAACTAACTCAACCCAAATTGGAGAATTATGAACAAAACTGTTACTGTTGTTTTAAGCCACAGAATTCTGGGGTGGTTATACAGAAATAAACAGCCAGAATACAGTGTTAAACACCAGTTTTTCTAATAGCTATGTTACATTGTTAAATGTCCTAGATCTCTAAGTTGGAAGATCTAAGAATTTGAACTGAAGCTTCATCATTCACTACTGTGTGGATGTAGATCACTTACTATTAGCACCTCTCTCCTCATTTGATGCTGGGATAATAACCCTGCCTCAGAGATATCAAGAGTTTCAAGAGGAAAATGCATACAGAAGACTATGACCCAGAGCAATTCACATTTCAAGTATGTTCCCTGAATCCGGATCTGACAGTTCCAGGTATTTATTCATTCTTACTTCTTTGTCCCTATTGCTTTTCCATAAGCGGAGAGAACTGTGAAAGGTATGCCTGTTACATCTGCATCTAAAACTGAATAATCCGTAGTAAGAAATTAACACTGGAACATTCTTCATCAAAGACCATTATCCACTGAACCATTCTAGCCATTTCTAAGAAGAAACTCAAGAAACAGGCAGACTTTCATTTCTGAAGTCATTAATAACCCCAGAAAGAAAAACGCTGTGTGTTCTATTGGGAGCTTCTGATCTGATTCATCATCTGGTAAACCTTTTCACTAAAATGAGTGCTTGAGGGGGCAAAGGACTCCCCACCAATGCATGATACAGCTCCACTCTGTCATCTGCTCCTGCTATGACATTAGAATGTTCTGCATCCTAAACAAGTACTCCAAAACAGAGTGGGACTTAAAAGGTTGACTTTTCTAGAAGCTAAATGTCAGAGATATGAAGTCTTTTATTTTTTAATTTTCTCTTAATGTTCTCTAAATGGCATCAGAAGGTGGATTTCAAAGAAGTATAATATGTTTAAGATTTCACTTACCAAACAAATGCAGTAAAATGTGATATCAAACATCTGCGATTTTCAATCACATACCTAGCAAAGAAGCACAAAACCGTTTTAGTGAAGCGCATAATTTGACATCCTTGCTATCAAAAGCAATTTTAAACACATAATTCAAAATGCCCATTGACAGCAGGTCTTTCTTGCTGGGTATTAATCTGCCAGGATGAATATGGAAACATCAATGTCTCTCAATTAGAATCATAAACCTTAAAAATGAGAAATAAAATCATGGTGGCATGAACAGGGCACAGGTGGGTAACTGACAAGCCTGCATAATGTGGAAAAATCATAGGTTAGAGGAAAAGTCATAACAATAATATAAAGCTTTGGGTTTGTACAGCCACTTCTCCCAAAGAATCAAAGCCTTCTACATACATTATCCTATTAATCCCCCTGGCACCTGCTGCAGGGCAGTGTTAGGGCAGATGCCTATTGGTGGTGATTCTGTGGCCATCGGCATCCTGTGTGGCAGCCTTTTGTGAACCCTATTACTTCCCTTCTCTTTTCAGTAATAAAGTGTGAGATTAGCCTTAGAGTCACAGCTGGAGATGTAACGCAGCATCAGTTCTTAAACCAATTTGTCCCTTTCCCCAACTTGTCACACTACACAGATAACTATCTAAAATATTTTTATCTACAGGTACATTATTAATGGGCTGTAACTGTGTCTCTGAAAGAGAGTTCAAAGACATCAAAAACATCTGTAACTATTAATTAGAGCCTTGCTTAACTACATGAGATTATTTCAGAAAGCAGGTTAGCTGTGGGACTCATTTGTTGCTCAACACCCCAGACATTTCAGACATTTAATTTTTTTAATCATTCTCCTTCCACCTCCTGTTACAAAGATTATATGCAGTGCATGCATGTGTAGATTCATGAAAAATAATAAACCAAAAAAACCACTATTTTGCTAGCATGCATACTAACTTTTCTGGAAATTAGATTATCAAAATCCTATTTCACATCCCTTTAATCATTGTGTTTCAGAAAAAAAAAATAAGCATCTATGAAATATAACTACTTTTCAAATGCTATCCATTCATATTCTATCAATCACAATTGTCAAACACACCTCGCCTTCTTTGAGGAAGAAAAAATTACACTGGTTCAGAACACTATTTCTATGATCTACAAACCTTTATGTAAACTTATAATTTTACCACATTGGAAGATTTTATTGGGTGAATATTCCTTTGATAGTCCATCCAAGGATGGTATCTGCCACTTTGAGTTATCTTCGAAAATAAAAATTTAAAACTATGTCTGTACTGAATTTTTAAATCGATGACTTAACTTTCAAAATATAATTAATTAGGAAGAAGCATAACCAATTTTTTTTAATTACCTGGGAAGAATGCTCTTGATCGTGAAATACATAGCTAAAGGAAAAGTGCCACACAAATTTTCAGATTGTGTCTGCATAGAGCTACTACCTTGAATTTTTATATAAAATAAAATAATCGGTATCCACCTGGTTCATAACACCCACATTTTCAAAAGAAATGTCATTTTCAGAAGTGGATCCTCCATAACCTCAGATCACAGGAAGTAATTTTAAATGGTGACCTTTCTCATCAAAGGTCTTTTACAGCCACGCTATATTTCCATGGAGTGTTTACTATTAAGAATCAACATTTTGAAATATTTGCAGTATGTCTCTCATCGGCAAAAGACCATTATTGGCCCACTATTTCTTATGGTTGCCAGGTATCATAAGCTGTTTTCAGAATGGTAATCACCAGAATTCCATAGATCCTTTACTTCAGCTTAAGTAACTCCAATATTCTCTTTATAATTTTGTTCTGGTCATATATTGTTGCTTAACTACCTACTCCAAACCCCAATGGTATTTTTAAGCACGCATTTTATTATTCTCACAAATTCTTGAGTCTCAGAAATTCAGATAAGGCATAGAAGGCATGGTTTGTCTCTGGTCTCTGACGTTTGAAGCCTCTGCTGAGAAGTCTCACACAGCTAGAGGGCAATTCAAGTGGATGAGGAATGAAATCCCAGAGTTTGGACTGGGATATCTGACTGAGACTGTTGACCAGAATCTTGATACATGGCCTCTCCATGTGGTTCGGACTTTCCCTCAGTCTGGTGGCTTCGGGGTAGTCAAACTGCTTACTTTGGTAAGTTCCCAGCCTTCAGAGTAAGTGTTCCAGACAAGGCAGAAGTTTTATGGCCTTTTACAACTCAACCTTAGAAGTTAGTGCCTATTCCACTATACCCTATCAGCTGAAACAGTCACAAACCTACCTAGACCCAAGGGGAAGGAACATAGACCCTAACCTTAATGAAAACATTATCAAAGAATTTGAGGCAATATTTTAAAACTTCCACATACCCATTAAGTTCAAGGAGAGTATTTACATTTAGGAAATGGTTCCAAAGTTCAAACCAAAATTTAAAAAAAAATCATGGATCAAATCTAATCCCACTATTTTGCAGAAGAAAGAGCTCTTGACTGAAGGAAAATCTTAGGCAACATGTTTGTTTTCTTCTGGTAATCTGAACTAGGTAATATGCATTTCTCTCAAATCGAATCCCGGTATTCTTACTTAGCACTCTACGGAAGGGGCCTTTCTTTGTTAATGATAGGAATAACCCATCTTTATCTCTCCTTGAAGCTCCACACAAAGTACAGAGACACACTATCCTGAAGGGAATATTTATCTACCACAGTCACTGTGAATATCCTGAAAAATAAATCTTCTAAATAAAATAAGTTATCTATGTACATTTAAAAGTCTCATTGTCCACAGTGAAACATATCAGTGAGAAAGATTCTCTCCATACCCTGCATCCTGTTGGTACCCCCTGATTACGCTTACAGAATAAAATAGAATTGAAATGCATTCAGTCAGGTTAAGAAAGTATGAAAACTATGAGACAGCTCTCCTCAAACACAGCAAAAGCATATAGAAGTCAGTACATTTCTCAAGGTTAAAAATGAGAAGTGGAGAAGTTGTTTCCCTAAGGAGAGACAGGAATTTCACTGCTGGAAAGAACCACAATGAAAATTACATGGGGAAGTTGTAAATCATTCCAAGATTGATAGGGCACAGCACAAAATAAGATGTTTACACATTAATTAAAAAGATCTGGGAAGAGACTGAGGGAAGATGATTTCAAGGGCAAGATATTGATGTTGCCTTCCACAATCCTTGGGCTAGCACGTGTAGGGCAGATTGGCAGGTCCATTACTAAGGGCTTCCTGGGGTAAGGATCACCAAGGATGGTCCTGGGGCTGACTGCACCAAGCCATGGAGCTTATGAAATAGAGAATTACTTCTTTATCACAAAAACAGAAGTTTGAACTGCTAGTACGTGTCTTATTTGAGTTTGAATTTCTAACACTAGGAAGAAATGTTATCCTTGAATCTGGCAATTACGGAGGTAAGCAAATGGCATCAAAATTCCACATGATAGAGAGGAAGATGGCGGCGTAGGAGGACGCTGGGCTCACCGCGCGTCCTGCTGATCACTTAGATTCCACCTACACCTGCCTAAATAACCCAGAAAACCGCCAGAGGATTAGCAGAACGGAGTCACCGGACCCAAGTGCAGACGAGAGGCCCACGGAAGAGGGTAGGAAGGGCGGCGAGGCGGTGTGCGCTCCACGGACTGGCGGGAGGGAGCCGGGGCGGAGGGGCGGCTCGCCAGCCAAGCAGAGCCCCCGAGTCCAGCTTGCAAAAGCGGAGGGGCCTGACGGACTGTGTTCAGACAGCAAGCGCGACTTAGCCTCTGGGAGGTCATAAGTTAACAGCTCTGCTCGGAAAGCGGGAAGGCTGGAGGACAAAGGGAGGGTGAGCTGCGGAGCCCCCGGACCACAGAGCTCAGTTTGGTGGGGAACAAAGGCGCTCGCCAGCGCCATCTCCCCCGCCCATCCCCCAGCCAAAATCCCAAAGGGAACCGGTTCCAGCCAGGGAAATTGCTCGCTCCGCGCAAACACCCAACTCTGTGCTTCTGCGGAGCCAAACCTCCGGCAGCGGATCTGACTCCCTCCGGCTGCCACAGGGCCCCTCCTGAAGTGGATCACCTAAGGAGAAGCGAGCTAAGCCTGCCCCCCCTCCCGCCGTGCACCTTGCCTTCCCACCCCAGCTAATACGCCAGATCCCCAGCATCACAAGCCTGGCAGTGTGCAAGTAGCCCAGACGGGCCACGCCACCCCACAGTGAATCCCACCCCTAGGAGAGGGGAAGAGAAGGCACACACCAGTCTGACTGTGGCCCCAGCGGTGGGCTGGGGGCAGACATCAGGACTGACTGCGGCCCCGCCCACCAACTCCAGTTATACACCACAGCACAGGGGAAGTGCCCTGCAGGTCCTCACCTCACCAGGGACTATCCAAAATGACCAAGCGGAAGAATTCCCCTCAGAAGAATCTCCAGGAAATAACAACAGCTAATGAGCTGATCAAAAAGGATTTAAATAATATAACAGAAAGTGAATTTAGAATAATAGTCATAAAATTAATCGCTGGGCTGGAAAACAGTATACAGGACAGCAGAGAATCTCTTGCTACAGAGATCAAGGGACTAAGGAACAGTCACGAGGAGCTGAAAAACGCTTTAAAGGAAATGCAAAACAAAATGCAAACCACCACGGCTCGGATGGAAGAGGCAGAGGAGAGAATAGGTGAACTAGAAGATAAAGTTATGGAAAAAGAGGAAGCTGAGAAAAAGAGAGATAAAAAAATCCAGGAGTATAAGGGGAAAATTAGAGAACTAAGTGATACACTAAAAAGAAATAATATACGCATAATTGGTATTCCAGAGGAGGAAGAGAGAGGGAAAGGTGCTGAAGGGGTACTTGAAGAAATAATAGCTGAGAACTTCCCTGAACTGGGGAAGGAAAAAGGCATTGAAATCCAAGAGGCACAGAGAACTCCCTTCAGACGTAACTTGAATCGATCTTCTGCACGACATATCATAGTGAAACTGGCAAAATACAAGGATAAAGAGAAAATTCTGAAAGCAGCAAGGGGTAAACGTGCCCTCACATATAAAGGGAGACCTATAAGACTCGTGACTGATCTCTCTTTTGAAACTTGGCAGGCCAGAAAGAATTGGCACGAGATTTTCAGGGTGCTAGACAGCAAAAATATGCAGCCGAGAATCCTTTATCCAGCAAGTCTGTCATTTAGAATAGAAGGAGAGATAAAGGTCTTCCCAAACAAACAAAAACTGAAGGAATTTGTCACCACTAAACCAGCCCTACAAGAGATCCTAAGGGGGACCCTGTGAGACAAAGTACCAGAGACATCACTACAAGCATAAAACATACAGACATCACAATGACTCTAAACCCGTATCTTTCTATAATAACACTGAATGTAAACGGATTAAATGCGCCAACCAAAAGACATAGGGTATCAGAATGGATAAAAAAACAAGACCCATCTATTTGCTGCCTACAAGAGACTCATTTTAGACCTGAGGACACCTTTAGATTCAGAGTGAGGGGATGGAGAACTATTTATCATGCTACTGGAAGCCAAAAGAAAGCTGGAGTAGCCATACTTATATCAGACAAACTAGACTTTAAATTAAAGGCTGTAACAAGAGATGAAGAAGGACATTATATAATAGTTACAGGGTCTATCCATCAGGAAGAGCTAACAATTATAAATGTCTATGCGCCGAATACCGGAGCCCCCAAGTATATAAAACAATTACTCATAAACAGAAGCAACCTTATTGATAAGAATGTGGTAATTGCAGGGGACTTTAACACCCCACTTACAGAAATGGATAGATCATCTAGACACACGGTCAATAAAGAAACAAGGGCCCTGAATGAGACATTGGATCAGATGGACTTGACAGATATATTTAGAACTCTGCATCCCAAAGCAACAGAATATACTTTCTTCTCGAGTGCACATGGAACATTCTCCAAGATAGATCATATACTGGGTCACAAAACAGCCCTTCATAAGTTTACAAGAATTGAAATTATACCATGCATACTTTCAGACCACAATGCTATGAAGCTTGAAATCAACCACAGGAAAAAGTCTGGAAAACCTCCAAAAGCATGGAGGTTAAAGAACACCCTACTAACGAATGAGTGGGTCAACCAGGCAATTAGAGAAGAAATCAAAAAATATATGGAAACAAACGAAAATGAAAATACAACAATCCAAACGCTTTGGGACGCAGCGAAGGCAGTCCTGAGAGGAAAATACATTGCAATCCAGGCCTATCTCAAGAAACAAGAAAAATCCCAAATACAAAATCTAACAGCACACCTAAAGGAAATAGAAGCAGAACAGCAAAGGCAGCCTAAACCCAGCAGAAGAAGAGAAATAATAAAGATCAGAGCAGAAATAAACAATATAGAATCTAAAAAAACTGTAGAGCAGATCAACGAAACCAAGAGTTGGTTTTTTGAAAAAATAAACAAAATTGACAAACCTCTAGCCAGGCTTCTCAAAAAGAAAAGGGAGATGACCCAAATAGATAAAATCGTGAATGAAAATGGAATTATTACAACCAATCCCTCAGAGATACAAGCAATTATCAGGGAATACTATGAAAAATTATATGCCAACAAATTGGACAACCTGGAAGAAATGGACACATTCCTGAACACCCACACTCTTCCAAAACTCAATCAGGAGGAAATAGAAAGCTTGAACAGACCCATAACCAGCGAAGAAATTGAATCGGTTATCAAAAATCTCCCAACAAATAAGAGTCCAGGACCAGATGGCTTCCCAGGGGAGTTCTACCAGACATTTAAAGCAGAGATAATACCTATCCTTCTCAAGCTATTCCAAGAAATAGAAAGGGAAGGAAAACTTCCAGACTCATTCTATGAAGCCAGTATTACTTTGATTCCTAAACCAGACAGAGACCCAGTCAAAAAAGAGAACTACAGGCCAATATCCCTGATGAATATGGATGCAAAAATTCTCAATAAGATACTAGCAAATCGAATTCAACAGCATATAAAAAGAATTATTCACCATGATCAAGTGGGATTCATTCCTGAGATGCAGGGCTGGTTCAACATTTGCAAATCAATCAACGTGATACATCACATTAACAAAAAAAAAAGAGAAGAACCATATGATCCTGTCAATCGATGCAGAAAAGGCCTTTGACAAAATCCAGCACCCTTTCTTAATAAAAACCCTTGAGAAAGTCGGGATAGAAGGAACATACTTAAAGATCATAAAAGCCATTTATGAAAAGCCCACAGCTAACATCATCCTCAACGGGGAAAAACTGAGAGCTTTTTCCCTGAGATCAGGAACACGACAGGGATGCCCACTCTCACCGCTGTTGTTTAACATAGTGCTGGAAGTTCTAGCATCAGCAATCAGACAACAAAAGGAAATCAAAGGCATCCAAATTGGCAAAGATGAAGTCAAGCTTTCGCTTTTTGCAGATGACATGATATTATACATGGAAAATCCGATAGACTCCACCAAAAGTCTGCTAGAACTGATACATGAATTCAGCAAAGTTGCAGGATACAAAATCAATGTCCAGAAATCAGTTGCATTCTTATACACTAACAATGAAGCCACAGAAAGACAAATAAAGAAAATGATCCCATTCACAATTGCACCAAGAAGCATAAAATACCTAGGAATAAATCTAACCAAAGATGTAAAGGATCTGTATGCTGAAAACTATAGAAAGCTTATGAAGGTAATTGAAGAAGACTTAAAGAAATGGAAAGACATTCCCTGCTCATGGATTGGAAAAATAAATATTGTCAAAATGTCAATACTACCCAAAGCTATCTACACATTCAATGCAATCCCAATCAAAATTGCACCAGCATTCTTCTCGAAATTAGAACAAGCAATCCTAAAATTCATATGGAACCACAAAAGGCCCCGAATAGCCAAAGGAATTTTGAAGAAGAAGACCAAAGCAGGAGGCATCACAATCCCAGACTTTAGCCTCTACTACAAAGCTGTCATCATCAAGACAGCATGGTATTGGCACAAAAACAGACACAGAGACCAATGGAATAGAATAGAAACCCCAGAACTAGACCCACAAACGTATGGCCAACTCATCTTTGACAAAGCAGGAAAGAACATCCAATGGAAAAAAGACAGCCTCTTTAACAAATGGTGCTGGGAGAACTGGACAGCAACATGCAGAAGGTTGAAACTAGACCACTTTCTCACACCATTTACAAAATAAACTCAAAATGGATAAAGGACCTAAATGTGAGACAGGAAACCATCAAAACCTTAGAGGAGAAAGCAGGAAAAGATCTCTCTGACCTCAGCCGTAGCAATCTCTTACTCGACACATCCCCAAAGGCAAGGGAATTAAAAGCAAAAGTGAATTACTGGGACCTTATGAAGATAAAAAGCTTCTGCACAGCAAAGGAAACAACCAACAAAACTAAAAGGCAACCAACGGAATGGGAAAAGATATTTGCAAATGACATATCGGACAAAGGGCTAGTATCCAAAATCTATAAAGAGCTCACCAAACTCCACACCCGAAAAACAAATAACCCAGTGAAGAAATGGGCAGAAAACATGAATAGACACTTCTCTAAAGAAGACATCCAGATGGCCAACAGGCACATGAAAAGATGTTCAGCGTCGCTCCTTATCAGGGAAATACAAATCAAAACCACACTCAGGTATCACCTCACGCCAGTCAGAGTGGCCAAAATGAACAAATCAGGAGACTATAGATGCTGGAGAGGATGTGGAGAAACGGGAACCCTCTTGCACTGTTGGTGGGAATGCAAATTGGTGCAGCCGCTCTGGAAAGCAGTGTGGAGGTTCCTCAGAAAATTAAAAATAGACCTACCCTATGACCCAGCAATAGCACTGCTAGGAATTTATCCAAGGGATACAGGAGTACTGATGCATAAGGGCACTTGTACCCCAATGTTCATAGCAGCACTCTCAACAATAGCCAAATTATGGAAAGAGCCTAAATGTCCATCAACTGATGAATGGATAAAGAAATTGTGGTATATATACACAATGGAGTACTATGTGGCAATGAGAAAAAATGAAATATGGCCCTTTGTAGCAACGTGGATGGAACTGGAGAGTGTAATGCTAAGTGAAATAAGCCATACAGAGAAAGACAGATACCATATGGTTTCACTCTTATGTGGATCCTGAGAAACTTAACAGGAACCCATGGGGGAGGGGAAGGAAAAAAAAAAAAAAAAAGAGGTTAGAGTGGGAGAGAGCCAAAGCATAAGAGACTGTTAAAAACTGAGAACAAACTGAGGGTTGATGGGGGGTGGGAGGGAGGGGAGGGTGGGTGATGGGTATTGAGGAGGGCACCTTTTGGGATGAGCACTGGGTGTTGTATGGAAACCAATTTGTCAATAAATTTCATTAAAAAAAATAAAAAATAAATTCCACATGATAATGAACTAAGAAATGATGTTTCTGAGATGAGGATGATTAAGAAATCTTCTACTTAAGGGTGGAAGGATATGGTTCATATAATTCTAAGTGTCAAATGTACACAAACACACACACTTTTGAAGCTCCATTTTCACTGCAGTCTTGCAAATACATGCTTCAAACTAACAAAATGAAAATTTTAATTATTCTCTTACAAAACATCCATGACTTTTATGGTGTGTGTGCGTGTGCCTGTGTGTGTGCGTGTGCATGCTCGGGTGTGTAAATAATAAGTAATTTAATTATTTTTAAATGGATGCCTTAGAAAACATACTTTTTTATAAAACTATTTCATCAGTTGTTAAATAGGTAAAGAGATGAATAAATAAGTAAGTAAATAAATAATTGACACTTCATGGTCAGCTTTTCTGGTTAGTCTTCAGTCCCACCATCAGAAGCCATGACGGGTAGGGTGAGAATCTCTCAAGAGACGTTTGTTCTATTTGAAAATTTCCCAATTGAAAAATAAAGAAACTCTGATGAAACTAGAATGGAAGTGAGGTAATTAATGATCCATAATTAAACTAGTTGCCATAAAAATCATTTAAAAAACAGATTTAAAAATTTTTAATTTTTTTTAATTTTTTTCTAAAAACTCAAATAATCAGAATCAAAATTTCTAAAGCCTGAATTCATTATGGAGCCATTGATCAAGCTCGTAAATGACAAACCAAGTATTTTTTCTAAGGAAAAAAAATCACCTGTTAGTTCTACAACTTTGCTTCGTATACCTTCTTACACATTCCCTTGGCTAGAAGAATCAACAAGTGTAGAAAATGAATTAAACACCAAGTATATAGTACAGGAGACCTATCTGCTCCTCCCTCCACAGTTATACCTATTCATGCTATGACAGCTTGTTGAATGACCAAAAATAGAGTCGGGGGAGAGGTCTTGATGATAAACAATTGAGTCAAATGGATTAAATTAACTACTTATTTGGATGCCAAATACTACTTACAATGAGCCAGCTTTTAAAAAAGAAACACTTTTGAGGGGCGGAATACTAAAATAATCTCTTCAAGTTATGCTGTTCTAAGACATTTTACTTTTTTAAATGGCTATCTTGTCAAAATTCCTAACAAGATTAATCATTTCATCATGGTCCAAATCTTATTTTCACAGTTTCTCATTTCCAGGGTGCCCACTGCAGTAAGAGCCATGGGGGTCAAAGAAATAGATCCCAAGGGGTGCAATAGGCCATTGCATCCTCCCTGATAGGTCAAAGAGGAAGACTATACAGTTAACTATGAGGCTGGAGAATAAACTGTTTGGCTGTTTATTTGTTTTTGTAATTTTTACCAACTTGTGAAAGGAAAACAGGAAGTAAAACCTAAGTAATCAAATTCTAGAACTTGATTCCACTGTCTGTTATGACTCTTCTTAATCATATGGATATTCCAGTTTCCCCTATAATCCATTAAACTGAATGTTCTTCATTATCCCATATCTGAAAATGCTAGTAAGGTTTGGTAGCAAATAACTGGTTCCACTACTGGAAGCTTCTGGTCCATCTACTCCATCTTAGCTTCTGACCCCAAATTTTTAATGACTTCCAACTCACTCATGACTTCAAGATAAATACTTTTTTTACTTCAAACTTACCAGTGTTTTCAGTGCCGTGACTCCTTCAAGTTCTTCTAGACCATGGGCACTATCATTGCTTCTTTCCCTTTCATAGTGTGTATACCTCAAGGTTAACCATATGAACTAATCTCTCACCAGCATCCTTCACTCTCTTCTGCCCATCACCTTCTGAGAAACCACCTAGGTGAAGTCCAACACCAGCTAAATTCCTCCAGGCCTCTAGCCCTAATCTTTTTTTTTTTTTTTTTTAAACCCAAGTTAGTTAACCTATAGTGTAATAATGATTTCAGGCATAGAATTTAGTGATTCATCACTTAAATATAACACCCAGTGCTCATCCAAACAAGTGCCCTCCTTAATGCCCGTCACCCATTTAGTCCATCCCTCCACCCAACACCCTGCCAGCAACACTCATGTTGTTCTCTGTATTTAAGAGTCTCTTATGGTTTGCCTTCCTCTCTATTTTTATCTTATTTTTTCCTTCCTTCCCCTATGTTCATCTGTTCTGTTTCTTAAATTCCACATATGAGTTTAATCATATGATACTTGTCTTTCTCTGACTTATTTGCTTAGCATAATACACTCTAGTTCCATCCACGTTGTTGCAAATGGCAAGATTTCATTATTTTTGATCACTGATTAATATTACATTGTGTATATATTCCATATCTTCTTTATCCATTCATCTGTCGATGGACACTTGGGCTCTTTCTATACTTTGGCTGTTATCGATAGTCCTTTAGCTCCAATCTGGGTGGTGCTGTACTAGATATTCAGAATAGCATGTCAAATGCTACCTTGCTAAATTCCCATCCTAGAACTTCAGCTAGGACATAAGAACCATCAACCAGTTCTACCACACATCCCTTGGTCAGTTTCCATTCCCATCCCTCTCAATTACCACTGCAGCGCTGCTCACTTTCTCAACATCTTTCCTCAACCACAGCAATCTGCGTTAAGGAAACCAAAGGAATTATGTATCGTTGGGCAACATTTCTGGAATGGTGGAATGAAGAGTTCAGCAAAGCTTTCCCCAAAAATCAATGATAAAATTGGATAAAATTGTCAAAAAGAAAAATTTCAAGATTCTGAAAACAGAACAAAGGCACAAAGCATTTTGAGGGGGATCTATGTAAGAGAAACCACTAAAGTAGTTCAGACAAACACTTTTCTGTGGTATTTTAGCCTGGGGTTCTACCATTCTTCCCCTGCCATCTATGTATGTACTAGATGCCCCTCTATGTAGTAGGATGATGAAAGCCATGAAAACCAGCAGCCTCTCAACCAGGAGAGATATGGGCCAACGTTTGCCAGAACACAAAATCCTCATACTCCTGGGCATTGATAGTCACAGTAGCAATTTTAGTGACAAATAAGAAAGGCCAATGTCAGTTAGCCTGAGACTGTGATCCTAGTTGGGGCCAACAAAACAGGGAAACAGAATAGGCATAAATTTAACAGGAGATAGATTGCAAGAGTAAGCCTTGGTGGGCTCCCACATATTTCTGGGGGTCTTAAAGACGGTGTGCATGTGCAAGGTTGCACATATTCTCAAGAGAGACTGCAGAAGGCACATATCTACTTATCCCTGGATGAATGTGAGGACTGTGCTAGCAGAAAGCTAAATCCAGGAACAACTAGTAAACTGTCTGAACTTCAAATATGTCCCCCAACTCATGCATAAATCCATAAACAAATGCAGACGCCTTACTGGCTCAAGGTAGATGAGTAAAACTTGTAATTAGTGAGGGAACACTAGCAATTCTGGCATGAGACCAAGCCCATGAAGTCAAGCTACACATAAAAGTGATAATGAAAAAGAAAAAATGATAGTAGAAGCATCAAACACATCTTCACACACTCTGGGGGTAGCCAGATTCCAGAGAATTTGTCGAAATAAATCCTTAACCAATAAGCAAAAAAACTCAAATGACAACCAGAGAAGATTCAAATTCACATTTGCTATATTATCTAAAATGTCCAGTTTTCAACAAAAACTTATAATACATGCAAAGCAACACAAAACTGTTGCCCACACACAAGGAAAAAAGCAGTCAAGAGAAACCTGACTATAATAGGTGACCAAATGTTGCACTTAACACTCAAAGACCTGAAAGAAGCTATTACAAATGGGTTCAAGGAAGAAAAGAAAACCATACTTACAAACTAAAGGGAAATATGGTAACGGTGATTCATCAAATAGAGACTATCAAGAAAGAGGTAAAAATTGTAAAAAGGAAAAAAAAAAAGGCAATTCTTGAGTTGAAAACTATAATGCAAATAATTGTCACTTCCATTTTCCACTCAACATATAAGTTACTTTGAAGTCATAACTCCCACCCTGAAAATAAGAAGAAAACTGAAAAACTCAAACTCAACAATTCTTCTTAGATTCTTCAGACAACTGAGGTCACAGAGCAAATCACTGCCTTGAAACCTGGGGAGACACGAGAACACAGAGAATCACAGCTTACCAGAGGCAGATACCACTAGAGCCTCAAACTGGTAGGAACTCTAAAAACTGCAATTGACAATATCTGGAGATTGAATGTGGACTAGCTTTGGAGTTAAAGCTCCTGAGGTACCAGTTTTAGAGAAACTGTATATTCATGAGCTTTACCTCTAAGTACCTCACCAGATTCCCACTTGTGAAGACTGGTGAAAAATGGCCATGTTCTTTGTGAAGGAGAAAAGGAAAAGTAAACATTCTGAAATACATCATGAGCATTCTGTTCTCCAAAACAAAGGCCTACCTCAAGGAAAAGTACTTCAGTAGAACCTTATCTGACCTAAGGAAGAACAATGAGCCAACTCTAGCCCCCTGTAGCCTTCTGTCTCACATATGGGCAGTTCAAAAAAAAAAAGAAGAAGAAAGAAAAGAAAAGAAAAGAAAAGAAACTCTTCTGAAGGTCACAGTCCAAAGACTCCAGCCCTTTTTAAAAAAATAAATGGACATTTATTCCTAAGATTATAGAATGCTTCCCCTACAAAATACAACATCAACAAGGCTCCAGTATACTAATAGGAAAATACAATTAACTGAGCAGCAAGACATGCACTCTACTTAAGAGGGAGTTTCTAGGGAAACCCAAAGCCTACAGGAGAGATAAAAACAAGGATACTAGAGTAAACTGAAGCATCTGACAGCTACAGCTAATGCAAACATTAAATGCAGCCTAACTCCTAGACAGATAAACATAAAACTGAGGTCACACTCAAGACCTCAGTTCCAAATGCATCGTGTCTAGATTTCAACAAAAAAAATTACAAGGTATACTAAAAAGCAAAGAAAAAAGCACAATGAAGACACAAAGCAAATATCAGAAACTAACTCAGATATGGTAGAGATTTTTAAATTATCAGATCAAGAACTTAAAATCACTTAAAATCACGAAGTTAAAATATTTTAAGAGTTCTAATAGGAAAAGTGGACAATATGCAAGAACATATAGTTATATAAGCAAAGAGATGACTCTAAGAAAGAACCCAAAGGAAATGCTAGAAATTTAAAACACTGAGAAATGAACAATGTCTTTGGTGGGCTCATCAGAGATTCAACATGGCTGATGAAAAAAAATCCGTGAATTTGAAGATAAGTCACTAGGGGTATTCAAGCTGAAATGTAAGAATAAAACACACACACACACACACACACACACACAAAATCCAAGAGTCGCAGGAAAATCTGGAAAAAAGGTATGCTACATATGTAATAAGAATACCAGAAATAGAGAGAATACAGAAAAAGCATTTGAATAATAGTTGCAAAATATCCAAAATTAATGACAGTCATGAAACCACAGATCCAGGAAACTCAAAGGACACCCAGCAAGATAAATACAGGGGGGGAAAAAACACACCGAGATATAACATATTCAAAAACAGGCACATAAAACAGGGGCAGCTAGGTGGGTCATTCAGCTTAGTGTTTGACTCTTGATTTCGGCTCAGGTCATGATCTCATAGTTCATGAGTTTGATCCCAGCATCTGGCTCTGTGCTCATAATGTGGAGCCTGCTTGGATTCTCGTTCACACTCTCTCTGCCCCTCCCCTGCTGAATCTTTCTTTCTCTCAAAATAAAAAATAACTTTAAAAAGTGCAGAAAATAAAATAAAGAGAGAAAATCTTTAAAAAAAGCCTGAAGGGGAAAAAGGATAAGAATTAAATGGACATCTCTTCAGAAATCATGCTAAGACCCATAACCAGTGAAGAAATTGAATCAGTTATCAAAAATCTCCCAACAATTAAGAGTCCAGGACCAGATGGCTTCCCTGGAGAATTCTACCAGACATTTAAAGCAGAAATAATACTTATCCTTCTCAAGCTGTTCCAAAAAGTGGAAAGGGAAGGAATACTTTGAGACTCATTCTATGAAGTCAGCATTCCTTTGATTCCCAAACCATACAGAGACCCAGCAAAAAAGGAGAACTACAGGCCAATATCCTTGATGAATATGGATGCAAAAATTCTCAACAAGATACTAGCAAATTACATTCAATAGCATATAGAAAGAATTATTCACCATGATCAAGTGGGATTCACTCCTGGGATGCAGGGCTGGTTCAATATCTGCAAATCAATCACTGTGATACATCACATTAATAAAATAAAAGATAAGAACCATATGATCCTCTCAATCGATGCAGAAAAAGCATGTGACAAAATCCAGCATCCCTTCTTAATAAAAGCCCTCGAGGAAGTCGGGATAGAAGTAACATACTTAAACATCATAAAAGCCATTTATGAAAAGCCCACAGCTAATATCATCCTCAATGGGGAAAAACTGAGAGCTTTCCCCCTGAGATCAGGAACACGACAGGGATGTCCAGTCTCACTGCTGTTGTTTAACATAGTGTTGAAAGTTCTAGCATCAGCAGACAACAAAAGGAAATCAAAGGCATCAAAATTGGCAAAGATGAAGTCAAGCTTTCACTTTTTGCAGATGACATGATATTATACATGGAAAACCTGATAGACTCCACCCAAAGTCTGCTAGAACTGATACATCACTTGAGCAAAGTCACAGGATACAAAATTAATATACAAAAATCAGTTGCATTCTTATACACTAACAATGAAGCAACAGAAAGACAAATAAAGAAACTGATCCATTCACAATTGCACCAAGAAGCATAAAATACCTAGGAATAAACCCAACCAAAGATATAAAATATCTGTATGCTGAAAACTATAG
This sequence comes from Lynx canadensis, assembly GCF_007474595.2. Taxonomy (NCBI): domain Eukaryota; kingdom Metazoa; phylum Chordata; class Mammalia; order Carnivora; family Felidae; genus Lynx; species Lynx canadensis. Next base: position 19,452,494 of record NC_044311.2, on the reverse strand, counting down.
AAAGCTTATGAAGCAAATTGAAGAAGATACAAAGAAATGGAAAAACATTCCGTGCTCACAGACTTGAAGAATATTGTTAAAATTTCAATATTACCCAAAGGTATCTACACATTCAATGCAATCCCAATCAAAATTGCACCAGCATTCTTCTCGAAGCTACAACAAGCAATCCTAAAATTTGAATGGAACCACACAAGACCCCGAATAGCCAAAGTAATATTGAAGAAAAAGACCAAAGCGGGAGGCAACACAATCCCAGACTTTAGCCTCTACTAAAAAGCTGTCATCATCAAGACAGCATGGTATTGGCACAGAAACAGGCACATAGACCAATGGAATAGAATAGAGACTCCATAATTGGACCCACAGAAGTATGGTCAACTAATCTTTGACAAAGCAGGAAAGAATATTCAATGGTAAAAAAGGCAGTCTCTTTAACAAATGGTTCTGGGAGAACTGGACAGCAACATGCAGAAGATTGAAACTAGACCACTTTGTTACGCCATTCACAAAAATAAACTCAAAATGGATGAAAGACCTGAATGTGAGGCAGGAAACCATCAAAACCCTAGAGAATAAAGGAGGAAAAAACCTCTCTGACCTCAGCCACAGCAATTTCTTACTTGACACATCTCCAAAGGCAAGGGAATTAAAAGCAAAAAATGAACTATTGGGACCTCATGAGGATAAAAAGCTTCTGCACTGCAAAGAAAACAATCAACAAAACTAAAAGGCAACCGATGGAATGGGAAAAGATATTTGCAAATGACATATCAGGCAAAGGGCTAGTATCCAAAAACCTATGAAGAACTCATCAAACTCCACACCTGAAAAACAAATAATCCAGTGAAGAAATGGGCAGAACACATGAATAGACACTTCTCTAAAGAAGACATCCAGATGGCCAACAGGCACATGAAAAGATGCTCAACATCGCTCTTCATTAGGGAAATACAAATCAAAACCACACTGAGATATCACCTCACACCAGTCAGAGTGGCTAAAATGAACAAATCAGCAGAGTATAGATGCTGGAGAGGATGTGGAGAAACGGGAACCCTCTTACACTGTTGGTGGGAATGCAAACTGGTGCAGCCGCTCTGGAAAACAGTGTGGAGGTTCCTCAAAAAATTAAAAATAGATCTACCCGATGATCCAGCAATAGCACTGCTAGGAATTTACCCAAGGGATACAGGAGTGCTGGTGCACTTGTACCCCACTATTTATAGCATCACTTTCAACAATAGCCAAATTATGGAAAGAGCCTAAATGTCCATCAACTCATGAATGGATAAAGAGGTTGTGGTTTATATATACAATGGAATACTACTTGGCACTAAGAATGAAATATGGCCTTTGGTAGCAACATGGATGGAACTGGAGAGTGTTATGCTAAGTGAAATAAGCCATACAGAGAAAGACAGATACCATATGTTTTCACTCTTACATGGATCCTGAGAAACTTAACAGAAGACCATGGGGGAGGGAAAGGGGGAAAAAAAAAAAGCTACAGAGAGGGAAGGAGGCAAACCATAAGAGACTTTTAAAAACTGAGAACTGAGGGTTGATGGAGGGTGGGAGGGAGGACAAAGTGGGTGATGGGCATTGAGGAGGGCACCTGTTGGGATGAGCACTGGGTGTTGTATGGAAACCAATTTGACAATAAATTTCATATTAAAAATAATAAAAATAATAAAATTGACAAAAATGAACTAAAAAAAAAAAGTCATGCTAGCAAAAAGAGGATGCACTGAAAACTTTAACATAACGAAAAGAAAAAAAAAAAACATCATCCTACAATTTTGTACCCAGCCAAATGATCACTCAAAAGTGAAGGAGAAATAAAGACTTCATGGAAACAAAAACTGGGGGAATTTGTCTTTCGTAGTTCTGCATCACAAGAATCATTAAAAATTTAAAATAAAATAAACTTCTTCAAAAAAAAGGAAAATAACATAAATAAGAAACTCAGATCTACATAAAGGGGAGCATTAGAGGAAGAATAAATGAATTAAACATTTTATTTTCCTTACACTTAACTGAGCTAATAGACAACAGTTCAAAATACTAGCAACAGTTAATTGAGTGGTTACAGCATATTAGTTAGTGAAATGAATGAGAGTAATATTGTAAGGAATGGGAGGAAGCAATTGGAAATACTCTGTATAAGATACCTGTATTACTCATAGAATAGTATAGGTATTTTCATTTTTTTTTAATGTTTATTTTTGAGAGAGAGAGACACACACACAGAGGACAAGCAGGAGAGGGGCAGAGAGAGGGAGACACAGAATCTGAAGCAGACTCCAGGCTCTGAGCTGTCAGCACAGAGTGTGACATGGGGCTTGAATTCATGAACTGTGAGATCATGAGATCATAAGCTGAAGTCAGATGCTTAACCGACTGGGCCACCCAGACTCCCCAATACAATAGTGTAAGGCTTTTTTGAAAATGGACTTGGACTAATTTTAAATGTACTAAACTAGCAAAAAAAATTTTTAAGTGTAACTGGTATGCTAAGATATGAGATAAAATGGAATAGTACATAAACTGCTTGATTAAAACCAGACAAGGCAGAAGAGGTAGCGAAGATAAAAAGGAATAAATGGAATACAGCTAGAAATAAAATATACCAATTACAAAAAAAAAAAGAAACTGACAGAGTAGAATTTTTAAAAAGACCCAACTACCAACTACTAAAGATGAGATTAGGGGTGCCTGGGTGGTTCAGTCAGTTAAGTGTCCACTTTGGCGCAGGTCATGATCTTGCAGTTCGCGAGTTCGAGCCCTGCAACAGGCTCTGTGCTGACAGCTCAGGGCCTGAAGCCTGCTTCAGATTCTGTGTCTCCCTCTCTCTCTGCCCCTCCCCTGTTCAAGTTCTGTCTCTCTCTCTGTCTCTCAAAAATAAGTAAATGTAAATGAATAATAAATAAATAAATAAATAAATAAATAAATAAATAAATAGATAAGATTAAAAATCTTTCTGATTTTTAAAGATACACTATAAGTGTATACTTATATACCAAGAGAAAGATAAACTATAGTAACACTGATTAAAAGAATGCCAGGGTAATTATATTGTTTCAGAAATACCAGACTTCAAAAAAGGAAAATTACATATTTTAAAAAGAGTATTATGTAATGATAAAGAGGTCAATTCTCTAAGAATCACTAATGTATATATGTTTAACAACAGAGCATAAAAATATGTGAAGCAAAATCAGAAAAAACTACAAGGAGAAAAAGATTATGTTCACAAATATTGTTGAGACTTCAATATATCTCAATCAATAACTGACATAACCAAAGGACAGAAAGTCAGTAAAAAATACAGTTGAACTGAACAGCACCATCAGTCAACATGATTTAATTGACATTTATAGAATACTTCATCCAACAATAGCAGAAAACACATTCTTCTCAAGCTCATATGGAACATTCACCAAGATAGACCACATTCCGGCCCATAAAGCATACTTTAATTTTTTTTTCATTGACTATATTCTCTGTTAAACTTTCTATCTCCATGATTTATTTGATTTATAACTGGAAGTTTGTACCTCTTAATCCCTTTCACCTATTTTGCCCATCTTCCCCTACCCCCAGGAACTATCAGTTTCTTCTCTATATTTAAGACCCTTTTTTTCTTTATTCATTTGGTTTTTTTTAGATTCCACAGGTAAGTGAAATCATATGGTCTTTGTCTTCCTCTGTATAATTTATTTTACTTGGTATAATACCTCTAGGTCTATCCATGTTTTACAAATAGCAATATCTCATTCTTTTTATGGCTGAGTAATATTCCTTATATATATACCACATCTTCTTATCCATTCATTTATCAGTAGATACTTGGGTTGCTTCAGTATTTTGGCCATTGTAAATAATGCTGCAATAAACATAAGGGTACATATATCTTTTCCAGTTTGTGCGTTTTTTCTATTAGTTTTGTTTTCTTTGGATAAACACCCAATAGTGGAATTACTGGATCATAGGTAGCTCTATTTTCTATTTTTTGAGCAATCTCCATGCTGTTTTCCACAATTGTTGTACCAGTGTACAGTCCCACCAAGAGTGCATGTAGGTTTCTTTTTCTCCATGTCCTTGCCAGCACTTGTTATTTCTTATCTTTTTGATACTAGCCATTCTGACAGGTATGAGATTATATCTCATGGTTTTGATTTGCATTTCCCTGATGAATAGCATTGGGCACCTTTTCATATGTCTATTGGCCATCTATATATCTTCTTTGGGAAAATGTCTATTCAGGTTCTTTGTCCATTTTTAGTAAGATTATTTAGGTTTTGTGTTGAGTTTTTTAAGTCTTTATACATTTGGATATTAACCCCTTATTGGATATATCCAATAATGTTGTCTCATTCACTAGGTTACCTTGTTCCTTTATTAATGGTTTCCTTCACTGTGCAAAAGCTTTTCATTTTAGTACAGTCCCAATAGTTTATTTTGTTTTTGTTTCTGCCTAAGGAGACAGATCTATAAATATGTTTTTAAGGCTGATGTGCAGGAGGTAACTGTCTATGTTTTCTTTTAGGATTTTTATGATTTCAGGTCTCACATTGAGGTTGTTAATCCATTTTGAGTTTATTTTTGTATATGGTATATTAAAGTGGCCTAGTTTCATTCTTTTGCATGAACCTGTCCAGTTTTCCCAATACCATAGAAAAGACTGTCTTTTCTCCATTGTATTTTCTTGCCATTTTTGTTATAGATTAACCATATGATCATGGGTTTATTTCTGGGTTCTCTATCTTGTTTCATTGATCTATGTGTCTATTTTGTGCCAGTCCCATATTGTTTTGATTACTATAGCTTTGTAGTATATCTTGAAATGTGAATTGTGTTATCTCCAGCTTCATTCTTCTTTCTCAAAATTGCTTTGGCCATTCAAGTATTTTGTGGTTTTAAACAAATTTAGGATTATTTATTCTAATTCTCTGAGAAATGTTACTAGTATTTTGATAGTGATTGCATTGAATCTGTAGATTCCTTTGTGTAGAATGAACATTTTAACAATATTAATTCTTCCAATCTGTGAGCACAGTGTATCTATTTGTGTCATCTTCAGTGTCTCTCATCAATGTCTTATAGTTTTCAGAATATAGTTCTTTCACCTCACTAGTTAACATTTACATAAACAGCATTATCAACCAACTTGATTTAATTGACGGTTGTAGATTACTTCTTCCAACAAGAGCAGAATACATATTCATCTCAGGCTCACATGGGACATTCACCAAGATGGACCACATTTCACACCAAAAACACACTTAAAATTTTTGCTTAAAACAATCACAGAAATTATTATTTTGACTGCAATGGGAATTGAACTAGAAATCAGTAACAGGAAGATATCTGGAAAAAATCACAAAATAGTTAGAGACTAAAAAACACACTTTTAACACATGAGTCACAGAAGAAATCTCAAAAAAAAAACTTTTTAAATAGTTTGAACACAATAAAAATTAAAATACAACTTATCCAAATTTGTAGAATGCAATAAAAGCAGTCTTAGAAGGAAATTATCAAAGTGAATGCATATATAGAAAAAAAGAAATATAAAATTAGTAATTCAAGCTGCCACCAGTTGGAGAAATAACAGCAATATAAACTTAAAGCAAACAGTCAAAATATAAAAATGGGCACAGAAAAACAATGGAACTTAAAATCAGAAAAATAATAGCGAAAAATCAATGAAATAAGAAACTTGTTCATTGAAAAGATGATTTATTCATCTAAAATTAATAATTTTAGTCAGGCAAACTAAGAAGTAAAGAGAAAAGACACAGTTACTAATATCAAAATGAAATATAGACAATTATTTCTGACCCCGTTGACATTAAAAGGGTAATAAAAAAATAATTTGAATAATTCTATGCTCACAAATGTAATAATTTAGATTAACTGGACCAATTCCTTAGAAGACAGAAATTTACTGAAATTCACACAGATATAGATAATCTGAAGAGCCTATATTTACTAAATAAATAGAATAAGTAATTAATAGCCTTCCAAAAAAAGAAAGCACCAGGCCCACACGGTTTCATTGGTGAATTTTTATCACATGTAAGAAGAAATTATGTGAATTCTCTACAATCTCTTCCAAAAAAATAAAAACAGTGAACACTTCCTAATTCATATTTTAGCAAAATCAGATAAAGACATTATAAGAATGGAGTACTACAGACCATTATTTCTCATAGATATAAAAAATCTTCAACAAATTATTAGCAATTCAAATCCAAAAATATATACAAAGAATTTAACACCATGACCAAAGTATACAAGACTGGTTCAACATTGGAAATTAATTTGTATGATTCATCATGCCAACAGGCCAAACAAGAAAAATTATATGACCATATTATTATATGCAGAAAAAAACTTCACAAATCTAACACCAATTCATAACAATTCCCAGCAATCTATGAATAATAGGGATCGTCTTCAACATGATAAAGAATATCTACAAAAAACTTATACCTAACACCATACTTAATGGTGAGAAAATACTTTCCTCCTAATATAGGAATAAAGCAAAGATGTCACCTTTTAAACCACTACTTTTCAACATCATACTGGAAGAACTAGCTAATGCAATGAGAAGAGAAAATAAATGTTAAACCTAAACTTACCATATGACCCAGCAACTTGACCCAGGTATCTACCCGTGGAAATAAATACATGTCCACATAAAAGAGTGTATTCAGGGGCGCCTGGGTGGCTCAGTCGGTTAAGTGTCTGACTTCAGCTCAGGTCATGATCTCACGGTCCGTGGGTTCGAGCCCCGCGTCAGGCTCTGTGCTGAACAGCTCGGAGCCTAGAGCCTGCTTTGGATTCTGTGTCTCCCTCTCTCTCTGCCCCTCCCTTGCTCATGCTCTGTCTCTCTCTGTCTCAAAAAAAATAAACGTTAAAAAAAAAATTTAAAAAAAAAGAGTGTATTCAAAGTTCTAGATATATTCAAAAATAGCCCACAAACTATAAACGTTCTAAATATCCATGATCTAAAAAAAAAGCAGAAAATACAAAGTGATACATTCCTGCAATAGAATACTAACCAGCAATAATAAAGTACTGATGCACACTACAACATGGATAACTTGAAAAAACCATTACACTAAGTGAAAGAAGGCAGATACAAAACACTACTTATGTTACATCCAGAAAAAGGTAGATCCTAAAGCATATTAGTGGTTACCTGTGGTCAGAGGTATAATGGGAACTGATTGCAAATAGGGCAGAACAGATATTTGGGAGGTAATAGAAATATTCTAAAGCTTGGATTCTGGTAATGTTTGCACAATCCATAAACTTACTACAAATTGCTAAATTGTATACTTAGAGGAGCGCCTGGGTGGCTCAGTCGGTAAAGCGTTGGACTTCAGCTCAGGTCATGATCTCACAGTCCATGAGTTCAGGCCCCACGTCGGGCTCTGTGCTGCCAGTTCAGAGCCTGGACCCTGCTTCAGATTCTGTGTCTCCCCCCTCTCTCTGCCCCTCCCCTGCTCATGCTCTGTCTCTCTCTGCTTCAAAAATAAATAAAAGCATTAAAAAAAATTTTAAAAATTGTATACTTAGAAATGGATGAATATTATGGTATATAAATTATACTTCAATAAAACTCTTAAAGGATAAGGATGCAAATAATAATAATGTGCCACCTGCCTGAATACTGACTCATCACCCCACATACTCACAAAATGTGTTCATCTTCATTCAATTCTTGCTTTCATTCCCTCCAAACATAAATGGTATGTTCTACCTCCTTGTTTATGGTAATCTCCCACCTGTACCCAAGATGTATCTCCTTCCATTCTATTTGATATTCCCACTAGATTCTCCCCCCTTATTCTCCTCTATCTTCAACTTCTTGCTATTGGTACCCTTTGCATTAATTTATCAAGCTCATTTCTCCCATAAGAAAAGTAATAAATAAATTCTCTTTCCCTTGAGCCTATCATTAGTCTGTCTTCTTCCTGTATTCTTCTTGCTGCCTATATCCTTCTATCTCCATTCCTTCTTCAAACACACTGAAATATGGTTTTCTTCTATCTCTAAACACAATTACTCAGGTGAATCTTCTCTCACAAATGTCATTAATTACCTCATACTTTTAACTCAATGCATATTTGTTAATCCTAGTCTTATTGGACTTCTTCATGCACTTGTCCTTGTTTATCATGACCTGATTGAATTTCTCTACCTCCTAGATTCTAGGTATCATATTTTGGTCCCTTTACACCTTGTCTCACCTTTCATCTTTCTTTATGCTCTTCTGTACTTACAGCTTATTATTACTTTCTGCTAGAATTCTACTCTTGGTTATTTCCAAGCTAATTATATACAGTCTTCTTAATAATTCCATGCACTCTTGTTTCCAACAACCATCTTGTGGTAGGTTGACTACACGTAATAGCCCTGATTCTTTACCCATCATTATGCTTGCACCCTTTGTCATTTAAGTTTGTAATATCCTACCACTGTGACACTGGGCCTGGTTATACAACTTGCCAATGAGATGTTAGAAAATGTGATGGGCACAGAAACTAGAAAGCATGTTATGAAAGGACTTGTAAGCTGTTGTTTCCTCTCTCATTGCCCTGAGAATAAGCCATCGTACCTATTAGAGAAGGAGAGCATGACTACAGAGCTAAGATTCCCTAGTTGTCTCAGCCAAAAGCATTCTTTATCAGCTGTCACAAAGAGAAACACAACAGAGGAAGCTAGCCCTGACAAGTTTTATAGATGTCAATAAATAAATGCTCATAATTGTATGCTTCTGAAGTTTTACTGTTGTTTTGTTACATACCGTTATAATGGCAATGGATAACTGATATATACCTCTATATGCTGGAAACTAGCAAATCTGTGTTTTCTTACAGACTCTGAGCTTTACACTGCCTGAATAGCTCTAGCCAGATGTCTCACACACATCTCAAACCAACATAAATCAAATTGAATTCATAATAATCTTTCGCATCTAATAAGACTAATTCTACCTCAGGTTGTGGCACCACTATCTAATCCAGTCAACCAACCTAGATCTCAGAGGTATTCATCTTTTTCCCTCTCCTATATTCCTCATCTCTAATGGTACATATTTGATCCAGTGAACAGCAGTTAGCAGTTGTGGGGAAAGGCGTGTGTGTGTGTGTGTGTGTGTGTGTGTGTGTGTGTGTCCTGGCATTACTGGAGTTACCTTTCCTAAAATGTCATCTCTAAAAGCTAAAAAAAAAAATATGCTGTATGTTTCCTCTACCTGTTTGAGCAAAGGAGAATTTAAAATTAAAAAATATAGCAAAGGAAATATAATTTTGAGCAAATTCCTCCCACATATTAGATATGAAGTTTGAAAGAAATGATTTTCTTAGCACTAATACTTGTTTCTCTAATTTTAAAAATTGACAAGTTTCATGATATTATGTTTCCAAAGACTAAAGTTTGGGGGGTGGTGACAGGAGTTGTGATGGTTTTAAAAGTATCTTTCACCTTTGGATACACTTGAAAAAATTAATTTTGAAAAAAGATGAGTGAAATGGCTACCAAGGTTGCATACAGGTTGGAGGTGACAATGATAAAATAATGTGTTGTTCAAGCAACATAAAAAACACGTATAGGAAAGCAACAAGGCAAAGAAAAATGAATTAAAATGTGGCATACCCCTATGTGAAAATGTTCAAAGAATGACAGCAGAAGAATTTAAACTTTCTCATGGAAACTAATAGAATGTATCAACAGTCTACAAGGTGACAAAAGACAAGTAAGAGGAAAAAGCTACTTGGAAAGTTAGGTATGAAACAGAAAACCTACCATATCCTTCTGAAAGAAAAAAGGCTCAATGACAGTTTTTCCAAAGCAATAAATTAATATTAAAAACTTTAAGATAAATGTAGTGTAGAAAGCATAAAGACTATTAGGTATGTGTTTCTGCATGGTCTTAATGAGCCAAATGATGTCTAAAATAGACCATATGTTTATTGGAGTTCTTGTTTTTAAAGAAACTTCTGAACAATGTTTCTACATAGAAATATTGCTTTGAAAGAAAGGTATGAGTTAAGGAGGCAGCATGGCATAAAAGTTGGAATCTAAAAGACCTGACTTTAAAGCCAGTTTCCACCAGTTCCTAATTGATTGACTTTGATACATTTCTTAATCTCCCTGGGTTTTGGTTCTCTACTTTTAAAAATGAATTTCAGGTGTGCTTGGGTGGCTCATTCAGTTAGGCATCTGACTCAGCTCAGGTCATGATCTCACAGTTTGTGAGTTCGAGCCCCACCTCCAGGTCTATTGCGGACAGTCTCAGAGCCTGGAGCCTGCTTCAGAGTCTGTGTCTCCCTCTCTCTCTGCCCCCCCTCCCTCCGCCACTCATGCTCTGTCTCTCTCTCTCTCTTTCCTCGCTCTCCCTCAAAAATAAAATGAATTTAAAACAATTGGTGTTGGGGTACCTGGGTGGCTCAGTCAGTTAAGCATCAGACTCTTGATTTTGGCTCAGGTCATGATATCATGGTTCATGGAGCCCTGAATCAGCCTCTGTACTAGTAGTGGGTGATTGGGATTCTCTCTCTCCCTTTCTCTCTGCCCCTCCCCCATTTATATACTTACGTGGGCGTGCACTCATGCACATGTGCACTCTCTCTAAATAAGCTTTAGAAAATAAGTAGGACACTCAGTGTTGTTATAAGTATAAAAGGAGATAAAGTGTGTAAAGCATTTACCAGAGTGTTTAGCAGTAACAAGTCTTTATAAATGCTATTAAGTTTACTTGTGTTAATACTATTACTACTCAAACTCCCCAAAATATGATTGTTTGTGATCTGTGCTGAACATCCTTTATTGTAGTCATCCCGTATTATTTGAACTCCCTCTCCTAACTATGACAGTACCCACATTGCAAGTACTGTCTCTTTACTTTGGTGTAAAAGATATGATATAACCCGAGACTTCTTACAGTTATGATGTACACACGCAGTCTACATTCCACCAATCAGATACACCCATGAGAGTCAAAGATTCAGAAATGAGCTTGAACAACGATAGGAAAGAAGCTGTGGGCAAGGTGCACATTTTAATGATGCAAAGCCTGATTCTGAAATCAGCAGAAAGAGACAAAGATTCTGGCATTGATACTTGCAGAGTTCCCAAGACATGACAGACACAGCGTGTCTCTAGGTAGGCCAAAGGTAGCAGCGACCTTGTCTCAGTGGTGTTGTTCTAGAAACTGTTCCTGGAAATTTCCCTCAAGGAGCATTAGAAAGCTAGAGATATAGACTACTGGCTACCTGATATCCCTTAAAAATCCCTTTCAGGTTTAACCATCTAGAGTAGATTCTGTTTTCTGTCAGAATCCTGACCCATAGTAATCCCAACCTGGAACTAAGTTCACATAAAATTCTGTTTTGTTTGGAATCTATGGATGGCAATAAGGGGGAGCTCAATAGGTGACTCCTTGCATGAAGATCCTATTCTAGGCAAGACTACAACCTCAGGGATGAAAGTGAATCCAGAGTCAAAGCTATGATACAAAAGAATCCTCTCGGTGTTAGATGGCAATAAGGGGAGCTCAATAGGTGACTCCTTGCATGAAGATCCTATTCTAGGCAGACTACAACCTCAGGGATGAAAGTGAATCCAGAGTCAAGCTATGATACAAAGAATCCTCTCGGTGTTAGAGGGGTTGGAAATCTATGAACAAAGACAAAGTCCAGATGCTGGTCACTTAGAAGATCCTCCCACCCCAGACTCTGCTTTCATGCGTGAGTCCTAGGAGAGAGGCTTGAGGAAATACTCAAAGTGTTTTTTCCACAAATTCTATTTAAGATATTAAGGACAAAAAGCCACACAGCTTTGTGGTCTATAAGACAGAGGTCAGCACTACTGGAACATGAGGCACTCTTTCTCACTTGGAGATTTCTCTGGAGAATCAAACAGCTAGAGCAGGTTTAAAGGCAGGTCAGAACAGGCTCCTCGTGGACCAGAAAAAGATAAAAGAGGATGTTGCATTGATGGTTGAGAGCATCGTCAGGATATGTTTCTGTAGAGTGACAACGCAGCATCACTCCACCTCTGTGGTGGCTTGAAGGCATCAGAGCACTTTCTAAAAAAATTGTTTTTCAGGGCACCCAAGCAGGATTGAAAAAGAGATGTGTTTATTACAGTCAACAGAATTGGTCATAAGCACACATCTTTTGGGATATAGTTCTGAGGACGGTACAGAGAAGCAATGGTGTAAACATTCATACTTGTCATAATACCATTCTCCTCCCTTCCCAGGGCTCAGTTTTATTCTTGGCTAGTGGATCAGGAGGAAACACAGGTTGTATTTGGGGAGTTTCTTTTAACCAAGATCATTAAAACAACAATGAGTGAAGATCCTATGGCTCTCGGAAATTGAAGTTTGTCGAGGTTTTGTAGAAGATAGTATCTCTTCACCGACACAGTCACTCTAGGTTCTAGGCTGACAAATATAGAGATTTCGTGGAGAACCGAATCAGTTGCTCAGAGTCTGCTAGAATACACCAGAAGGTGTAGTGACCCACATGCTCTTTTCTAACCTGTCATTTATACATCCCATATGAAGACGTTGACTGTGTCAATGCACCTGTATATGGCAATATGGAAGACATTACCAGTACAGTTGAAAAGTCAGTTCAGAAGACCTCGTTCCAACCACATAATCAGTTGAGTGTCTAATCCCTTTTCTAATCAATGCTGGCCAGGGTAGCTGCAGTAAATTTTCAACCCATGTGGTATGAGCAATAGCAACTTAAAAGGAAGACTAGATCAGGGACACAAAACACTAAGGGTATGGCAGCACATGGAACTGCCCTGTCATCTTCAAGGTCTGCCAAGTGCAACGCACGTCCAGGAGAATTGAAAACTCTGGTGTAGCAGCTGTCTACTCTGTGGACTAAGTAGTACTTACTAGCAGTTTGCCAACGACCCTGGTAAAAAATCTGTGTTCTCCTCACTCATTGGTATAAAAAGTCTATCAGAGGTCATTTCTTTTGAGAAAGATACAAATGAACTATAATATTTTAAAAGCCAGCTTCCCAACCTTAGCAGAATATTATACCGAATAGATAGTATTCTCAGAAAGACTCCATATTCAACTAACCCCCAACATGAAAGAAAAGAGATTTGACCCATTTATCTAGGAAAAGAGGAGGACCTAATATATGTGACCTAATGACTGAAGTAGGAGGTGACTTCTGAAGACCCACGCCTGGGATTGTAACATGGGAAGACAATCATTATACTGGAGCAGAGGGTGCAGAAAGGTTCATCGAGCTTCCTGTGGGAACATAAAATTCTAAATACTGCAGCACATTGTGCCAGCTTCTGCAAGGAAACTTTTTCATTTTGGCTGAAACTACCACTGAGTTGCTGAATAAGTTTCCAGTAGCTAAGAGTAAAAAAGGACAGGAAGCCAATCAAAAATGTATTGCCTGTCATCTGTGTGTTCTGCATAGACAATGTTACATAACTTGGATGGCATACTTAGGGATACTTAGCAGAATGGTGACATGAGTCATTTTCTTAAGTCATATGAGTCTTTCTCATAAAAAGGAAGAGAAAAAAGGCATTGCCTATTTATTGGGACAATGCTAGCTGTTATAATACAAAAAATATAATGAGTCAAACACAACAGTTGTTAATGATCTTGCTTACAAGTCCAAATAAGAGGGACTGTGACAGGGAAAAGCTTCTCGTCTCTGAAATACATCATAAATCCCTCTAATACCCAGTTCCCAGCTTCTTGGGGCTGTCCTCATTATAGTGACTTTTCCCTGCAAAGGAGTGGTATCCTGAGCAAAGTCTTACAGGGTATGAAGTGGAAAGTCCCACCACTGTGTTATTTTATTCTGCTTAGGGGCCACAATATTCTGACACAGAGAAATGATTTTTTTTCTAATAATTCAGAAAGAGCAATCAATTTCAAAAGGAGTGAAAAGTCACTCTGGACCAGAAGAAATCATCAAAATATTTAACAATTTGATTCAAAATGTACACTGAGCATCACAGAGATACCAATAATTAGAAAAGAAGTTAGCCACAATTCTGAACCAATTCGTACCAGATGGTATCAACCCTGCTCTCTGTTCATATCAGGGTGAAGGTGCAGAAATTCTCCAGGTACCTATGAGCTTCAGGCTATAGGAATCAGAGGAGTGGATTCTGTGCTAAGGTAAGGACCACCATATCATCCAGGTGCAACTGTCATCATTATGCAGATCTTCTAAGCCAAAAAGCTTCTACCAGCCTCCAGTTCCTCAAGTTTGAATGGGAATGTCATGGTATTTGGAGCTTTTTAGCCAGAGACTATGTACCTATTCCTCAAGAACCTCTGTGGAGTTCAGCATCTTGATAGGGATGAAAGGGAAGCCTATTTTATGTAGCAGATATTTGTAAGTATGATTGAGGTCAGAACTGATTTACCTCAAACCTGGGATACAGAAAAATGGACTCCCACATAGGCCTACCTTGCTTAGCAATGAAATGAGGACCACAGGGAACCAAGTTCAGGAAACTATATGAACATCCTGTGTAAATTTTGTCCCTTTTTGTTCCCTCCAGAAAGGGATTTCTCTGTAGTAACAAAAATTGATAGAAGATTATGTCAGGGGTCATGCCTCAAGCCCACGCTGCATTATCCTGGAATAAGAGACAACATCAGTGCTTCACCTAGATGCCTCTGTATCTCTATTATACCATTTCATGCACCCCCACATCCAGATTTAGAGTTTTCAACGGGCAGGACCTGTAGCTCTTTAGAGGACTGCCCTGAGGCCATTAGAGTCACTTGGCTGCAGACACAGAGATAAGCATTTGGCAGTTTACGTTTACCTGAATCAGACTTTAGCCAGTGACTAACATGTATGGGAATTATTCCCTTGCCCAGTTACCTGCTGTTGGTTTCTGACAACTCTGAAGTGCATCTTCTACCTCACACTCCATATAAGGATGGAGGCACAGACACCCTCTGTGGAATTGTGGCCCAAGAACTCACCCTCATCTCCAGCTTCTTCCTCTTTCTGTCCCAAGCACCAGTCTTTTTGAGTTCCCCTTAGAGATTTCTACAATAATCAGTTGCACACAAAACCTTATCTTATGATCTGCTAGGAAACTTGACCTAAAATGTTGGGATTCAAAAGGGAGGAACCACAAAGGAAGCATTTAATATTTGTAGATTCAGCAGAAGCCTTGGGGGATTCATGGCGCTTTGAGGAGTCATCAATGCCAAATTCTGTATTATCCTCAGAAACATATTGAAAACTACTTAGAATTTGTTCTGTACAAGAAAGATACTCCTCTTGGCCTACTTTCCTCTATCCTTTATCTCTCCCCTTCAAGTATCCAGTAAATAAGAAATCTTCCATTTGAAGACAAAGCAAGGTAAATGTGTCTCCTTTATTTCTAATGAATAGAACTGAGAATTGCACAGATGAATATAAGATCCAATAAGACCTTAACCAAGTACATTTAATTAGCTGGTCTAATAGAGGGAAGGAAGGCCATACATACCTAAACCAAAAGATTATCCAAAAATAATTTATACTTGTTTCAGTTAAGCAGGTTCATTTTTCCCATTTGTCTCTGCTTTAGGCAAATATACAAGTGAGACTCCCTTCCCTGAGTACCCATCAGCTAGGGCTAAGAAGAACACAGTTAGAAACACACTATACAGTAAAGGTCTGAGGATATGATAGCCAGTGGATCAAGCAGGTTTGCTTCATGTGGACTGGCAAGAAGTGAATCCAAGTAATTTAAGTGCCAGAAATAATGACATTTCTCATTAGATTAGAATTTGGTTAGGACTACTTCATAACCCCAGGAGCAAAGAAATGACTTGGTGACTCTGGATACCCAATATATCCCCTTCCCATCAGGAACTGCTAACAGGAATGGAAATTTCCCGAGAGCAGCTTCCTAGTTATTCCATCAGAAAAAATTGTAAAGATAGTACTAGACTACAAATAAAAAATCTGACTTATATATTTCTTGGGTATAAAACTGATAGTAATTTTTAAAAGGTTAATGAGAAACTATTTTGCATGACTCACTGTGGTCAAGTTATTTTATTTGTTTAGATGACATTTTGGCTTACGATGGAACACTGAAATTGAAATTAGATTCTCCATACTGGATATCGTTAAGTTAAAGTCTGTCATTTTTAAACTCAATTACAAGACTGGAAAAACTGTTTCAGAAAATAATTGATTTAGCATGCTTAATTAGAAATAAACGAATCTTTGGATGAAAGTAGGCTACCAGCAGGACAGAGGTGGCTGAGTCTTGTTAATTTTGAGAAATTCAGATGTCAACATGTTGTTTGTTTTGTAATCAGGAAAAAAACTCAAAACAAACTTTGAGAAGCTAAAGATTTTCAGAAAAAAGGCAAGAAGAGATTTTCAGGGAGAAGAATTCTTGAATAAATAAATCACTTTGTATTTACAATAATATTAAATAAGGTAAGCCTCTGTGTCTTTATTTATAATCTCTGAGCATTCCAGTGAGTATTAAAGACAATGTATTTGTATTTAATAAATGGGTTATTATTTTTACAATGCTTACATCTTTGTGGAAAGTCTAATACCATTGACTCTGGCCCAGAGAAACCACTCTTGAGGACACAGTCACACAAGAGGTCCTTGGTATCACCTATGAAGATTTTTCACCTGATCTTTTACCCCAGGGTCCCAGGATTCTGCACCATCACTTCCTCACAGTGAGAATCATTGCCTTAGCAGCCCACTATTACTGAGAGATGTATGGCATATTTCTCTGATATATTGGATGGTCAGTTAGGCAGCCGACTTCAGCTCAGGTCATTATCTCACAGTTTGTGGGTCTGAGCCCCGTATCAGGCTCTGTGCTGACAGCTTGGAACCTGGAGCCTGCTTCAGATTCTGTGTCTCCCTCTCTCTCTGCCCCTCCTCAGCTCACGTGCTGTCTCTGTATCTCAAAAATAAATAAACATTAAAAAATGATCATTCCTGGGGCGCCTGGGTGGTGCAGTCGGTTAAGCGTCCGACTTCAGCCAGGTCACGATCTCGCGGTCCGTGAGTTCGAGCCCCGCGTCGGGCTCTGTGCTGACGGCTCAGAGCCTGGAGCCTGTTTGGAATTCTGTGTCTCCCTCTCTCTCTCTGCCCCTCCCCCGTTCATGCTCTGTCTCTCTCTGTCCCAAAAATAAATAAACGTTGAAAAAAAAAAATGATCATTCCTTAAAAAAATGAAACACTAAAAAAACCTGTCAATCCTTGAAATTGTTTTATACAGGAATTCAATTCAAGTCTTGAGTACCTACTATGTGCTATGCATTCTTCAGGGTGCTAGGATCTAGGTGCTAAGCAAAAGAGAAAAGATACCTGTGTTGTCCTGAAAAGCTTTACAGCCCACTGTTTTTATTGTTTTTATTTATCAAATAGATATATACTGCGTATATGTGCCACACACGGATTTATAAAATAATACTTCTTTTAATTTTCCTAACATATCAGGTAGGCATTATAAATATTTCCATTTTACAGATGAAGGAACCAAATCATAGCTAGTAAGTGGTAGAGCCAGAATTCAAACATAACCACTTTTTTCTGAATTTGTGTTATGTTTCATCTAGTGGAAGAAGCAGCCAATAAGTAAGTTCACAAACAAATATGCTATTTATATCAGCTATGAAGGAAAAGAACGATCTTCTCCATCTGAGAAAGATTTGACCAGAAAGCAGAACCAGTAGGAGATATATAGGCTATCACAATTCTGAGGCTGGAGCTTAGAGTTCACACAACAGGCAGTCAGGAAAGGAAGATGAAGATCAGGCTAGAATCCCACTAGGAGAGAATGAAACCCATGTCCATTCTTATTGCCTCTGACCTTGATGACAAGAATCCTGTAAAAGCAGGACTCTTGCTGGCTGTATCACATGCAGCTGGCCCAGCTGCGGCTTCACATCAGAGGCGAGTCAGTAGGTCAGCAGCAACACACATATATACTGCAAAATGGCGGCAATCTCCTTTGCAGTCTCCCACTCTTCTCTCTGAGAGAAAATATCCTTTACAGCTCCCTGGAAAGACAAATATACTAGAAAGGGAATTCTGGTACCTCACAAAGCCATTACATATGTTCTGGAAGAGAGCAGGGAGATGCGACTGGGCAAAAATAATAGTAAGCAGATTCCCCGACCTTAAATAATCTAGAATCAAGTGGGGAAGACAGACATTGAAGAAGTAATCAGTGTGATGGATGTCAAAACGAGGGTTATAAGATCTGCTGGGAAGACCTGTAACTAGAAGAACTAGGTCAGCAGAGGAATCAGTGAGGAAATTACTTTTAAACTCGAACTTGAAAAATGATTAAAAATTAGCTGTTGGGGATGAGGTTAAGAGAAAAAAATGACAAAATATTCCAGCTATAGGGGATGTGCAGAGGCCAGAAAACAACAGAACATAGCTGGAAATAGAAATTGAGAGGAAGATCAGACTCCAGAAGTAGGTAGGTGCCAACCTTGTACAAATATATAAAACTTAATATCCTTTTCTGCATTGTCATCCCATTGCTGCTGCACTGGGAGATGTTTACAGGTAGGAACTCTGTCCCGCATCTCTGTATGACCAGACATTTAACATTAGGAATATGATACATATTTAGGAAATGTTGAATGAGTAAATGAATTAATTAATCAATCAATGGTTCCTGCCATAGGACTTGTCATACATGTACAGCATGCTCTAAAATTACTTTTACATGTTGAAATAATATCAGGGCAATTTATTTTGAATATATGGCTCTTCTCAAGAGGTTTCTATCAGAGGTCTGTAAAAATTTTAAAAATCATGAGAATATATTTGCAAATAATGTATCTGGTAAGGGTTAATATTCATATAAATAACTCTTACAACTCAACAATAAAAAAATCTAACAACCCAATTCAAAAATGTACAAATGACCTGAATAGACATTTCTTCAAAGATACACAAATAGTCAATAAGCATATAAAAAGATGCTGAAGGGGTGCCTGGGTGGCTCAGTCGGTTAAGTGTCTGATTTCGACTCAGGTCATGATCTCAGGATTTGTGAGCTTGAGCCCCACATTAGGCTCTCTCTGTGCTGACAGCTCAGAGCCTGGAGCCTGCTTCGGATTCTGTGTGTGTGTCTCTCTCTCTGCTCCTCCCCTGCTCGCGCTCGCTCTCTCTCTGTCAAAAATAAATAAACTTAAAAAAATAAATAAAAATAAGATAAAAAGATGCTCAATATCACGTGTCATTAGGGAAATGTAAATCAAAACCACAATGAGATACCACTGCATACTCATCAGGATGGCTATTATTTAAAAATTAAGAATAAAAATTACAAGTATTGGCAAGAATGTAGAAAAATTGGAACTCTTTTACATTGCTGGTGAAAATGTAAAAATGCAGCTACTGTGGAAGTATTATGCCAATTCCTTAAAAAATGAAACACAGAATTATCATGTAATCAAACAACTCCACCTGTGGATATATATGCCCCAAAAGAATGGAAAGCAGTGTCTCAAAGAGATCTTTGTACATTATTTCTGGTAGTCAAAACTGGGAAACAACCCAAATGTCCATTCATGGATGAATGCATAAATAAAATATGGTATATGCATACAATGTCATATTATTCAGCTTTAAAGAAATGAAATTCTGACACATGCCACACATGAATGAGCTTGAAGACACTGTGGTAAGTTAAATATGCCAAACACAAAAGAACAAATAACGAATGATTCCACTTATATGAGGTACCTAGAATAGCAAAATTCATAGGAACATAAAGCACAATGGTGGTTTCCAGCGGCTAGGAGAGAGTAGGAAAGGGAGTTTTAGTTTAATAGGTACATAGGTTCAGTCTGGGAAGATGAAACAGTTCTAGAGATTATGGTGGTGATAGTTGTGCCATGTCAATACACACAGGACTGCACACTTAAAACTGGCTAAATTGGAAAATTTTCTGTTATGTACATTTTCCCACAATATTACAAATGTTTTAAAGATAGGTGTCCTTGAAGATGTCTGCTTCAACAGCAATTAAAATCATTAGAATGTACTGTTATCTATAATAATGTCTTTAAGGTACAGAAAGAAAAATAACCATTGGTTTTCTTCTAGTTAAAACTATCGCTCAGGAGAGGTGAGTTGTCAAAGAACAACTGCACCAGATGGATGGAATTAAATGAGCAAAGAAGACTTCATTCAAGACTATCCCAATAGAGGAGATAGACTGAACCCAACTCCATTAAAACAAAAAGCAGGAAGAATTTCAAGTGCTGGGTTAAGTTTGTGGGAAAGTACTCAGAGATACTTAGCCAAGAGGCTGATCATCGTGATTAGGTCATCTGTGTTTGACAATTGCTTCTGGAAGTTAGGCTCCTACCCTCCCACAAATATTGGTAAAATAGGCCACTTCTTTTTTTATTGAAGTATAGTTGATACACAGTGTTAGACTAGTTTCATGTGTACAACATAGTGATCTGATGACTCTCTAACACTTGTTATGCTATACTCACCTCAAGTGAAGGGGCACTATCACTCTTGATGATTGTATGGCAAGTGGGCTCCCATCCTGGGTTGTAAAACTGGCAAGAGGCTGGGAGACAAAGACATTTAAAGGAGCAGAGAAGCAATCTGACATGACCATGTTTCCAAAGTAAATGCTCTTTAAAAAAGGAGGTGGAGGGGCCTACAGTCTGAAAGTAACATGTCTAAAGTTGTGAAGCTGAGAGAAACATTAAGGCTTACTTTATTAGACTCAAAGGAAAAATAAAAATGACTGTCACCACTTACTCTCAATAAAAAAGCTATTAAGCATGTATTTTATCAAGAATATAATTGAAGCAGGAAGGGAGGGATAGGAAGCAAGGAAAATGATGAATAAAGAAATTGGTAAACATGTTACTGTTAAAGTAAGTACTGAGTGTCAATAGGGCTTGTAATAACAATTAAAATTGGAGAGAATTTACAAATGAGCTGGAACTAAAATACTTGACAAAAATAATGTGTAAGAAACTGGATTCAGGATATTTTTTATTCAATAATAATTAACATACAGTGTTATATTAATTTCAGGTATACAATAGAATAATAATTATTAACATTAGTTATCGTTTATGTGTCTTCTCTGTTCTAGGCAATTTGCTACTTCCTTTACAAACATTTATTTAGTTTTCACCAGCCCTACTAACTAGTTATCCTGGTTTTACA
Source organism: Lynx canadensis (assembly GCF_007474595.2). Taxonomy (NCBI): domain Eukaryota; kingdom Metazoa; phylum Chordata; class Mammalia; order Carnivora; family Felidae; genus Lynx; species Lynx canadensis. The sequence continues at coordinate 19,431,255 of NC_044311.2, read as the reverse complement.
GATGAGGCAATTGAGGCTCAGCATGGCTAAGTAAGTTCCTAAGTTTGCACAGAATCTAGTTAACAGGGCTGCGAATCAAACCCAAGTCTGCCTAACTCTTCACCAGATCCTCCCACCCTCCACCTCCAGGCTTTCAGTCATTCTAGGATCTCTGGTAGGATATGTAAAGTATTGATATATTTTAGAATTAGTCAGGTATTTGAGGGTAACTACTGAAATACAAGAAGGAAAAATTCTTTGCAAACCAGGAAAGGAGAAGGGGACTAAATAAAGCTCAAACAATCAGAAGTCTCCAACCAAAAAGGCCAGTAGAAACCAATGGGGAGACCTAAAATCTCTACGTAAAGTCTGCCAAAGGATTAGGAGGGAGCAACCTAGCAAAACAGAAAACTTTTAAACAATAACCTCCCCATTAGACCTAAATACTGTGGGAGAGGAATATGGCTCCACACCCACTCTGTCAGCAAAGGCCCAGATAGGAGTCTAGATTTCCACCCTTGCCCAAGTATAATGACCATGCCCCTCTCTACTCCAGGGTGATATCAAAGAAGAAAAGTAGAGAGTGAGGATTTGCATCCCAGTCCAGCCAGCAGCATGCCCTCTTGCAAACACACACACACACCACACACACCACACACACACACACACACCAAGAGTGCTGCCCCCATCCTAACAATGAGAAAAATCTGAATAAACTACAAATCCTAACTTCTCTTGAGTATCTCCAAGAATGGAGGTTTCCAAGAAACCACATAGCCAGGTGGACTGAAAGCAATGATAATAACCACAAAACACAAAGAGCTCCATTTGTTATTTGAAGGGAAAAAAGGGTAACTGCAAAAAGTATACAAACCCTTATAAAATTGTGCAATTCAGAAATATTTCCTTATGATATTTTGAACAACATTCAACATTGTTCTGGAAATCCTTCGCAAAATTAAGCAAGAAAACAAATTAAAATATGTAAAAATGATAAAGGAAGAAGCACAACTATTATTATCTGTATATCATATAATTTTGTCCTTGGGACATTTTAAAAAGTTCTACAGATAGGGGCCCCTGGGTGGCTTGGTCGGTTAAGCGTCCGACTTCGGCTCAGGTCATGATCTCACGGTCCGCGAGTTCGAGCCCCGCGTCGGGCTCTGTGCTGACAGCTCAGAGCCTGGAGCCTGTTTCAAATTCTGTGTCTCCCTCTCTCTCTGCCCCTCCCCTGTTCATGCTCTGTCTCTCTCTGTCTCAAAAAAAATAGATGTTAAAAAAAATTTTAAAAACAAGCTCTACAGATAGATTAAATAAGAGAATTTACCAAGGTGGGGGAATAAAATCTGTAAACAAAAAACAATTGTATTTTATATATCAATAGTTAGAAATTAAATTTAAGTATGTCTTAATATTCTATTTACATTAACAGAAAATATTAAATATCCAAGAATAACCCTAACAAGATGTGTAGGAATTTTTCAGAGAAAACCATAAAACTTTAACTGACAGACATTATAGAAAAAACTCAATAAAAGCTGAACATGCTATGTTCATGGTGCGGAAGATTCAAAGATTTAAAGTTTCCAAAATGATTTAGAAATTCAACAGAATCTCCATCAAATTCCCCATTTGCTTTGTGGAAACAAGCTGAATCTAAAATTGATATGGAGGTAAAAAGGGCCAAGGCTATCCAACACACTTCTTGACAACTTCAACAAAATAAGAAGTCTTGTTCTTCAAGATATCAAGGCTTGTTGTAAAAAGCTACAGTAATTAAGTCAGTGCATACTATACAATGACAGTTAACAGATCAGTGGAACACCATAGATTGCTGAAAAATAGACCTATACTTATTTGGACTCTTGAAATACGGTAGGCATGGCTCTCAAGAGTGCTAGGAAAAGAATCACCTTTTCAATAAATGTGAAAAATGAATCAAAACACTAATAGAAGACATTATAGGAAAGTACATTCCTGTCATTTTGATAGGACATAAACAACAAGACATAAAGAGCACTGAACATAAAGGAAAATAAATTAACTTAAAATTAAGAACTACCCAAAGACATCATAAAAGGAGTAAAAAGTCAGAGGATACAGCAGGAGAATGTTTGTAGCACATATATCCAAAAACTTGCACTTAGAATACATGAAGAATTCCTAAAAATCAACAGGAAAAAAATAGGAAATGAGATTTTAAAAATAGAAAATGAGATTTTAAAATGAGCAAAACACTTGAATAGGCATTTCACACACACACACACACACACACGCACACGCATACACACACACGTGCGCGCACACACACACCAAAAAAACCAGTAAATTTACTTAAACGCTGTTTTACCTAATTAGCAATTAAGAAAATGCAAATTTAAGAACACTAAGATATCATTATTCATAAATTAAAAATAAAGACTACCCAAATAGTGCTAAGGATGTAAAACAAAAGAAATACATAAATTGATAATAAGATTATAAATTGGTGTGAGCATTTTGGAAAACACTTAGACATTATCTAGAAAAATTAAGAACACAAATACCCTATGACCCTGCAATTCCGCTCATCCGGATACATAAATATATAATAGAGCAACTCATACCTATGTGCCAGGATATACATATATGTATATGTTATATACGTGGTGTGTATATGTGTGTAAATATATATACATATGGGTGTGTATATACACACACATACCCATATATATAAATGCACATAGAAACATTTATTAACCAAAAGTTGAAATAACCTAGTTACCCAGCATCCACAGAATGAATGTAGAAGAGTCAAATATTCACACAAAGGAAAGGTTTGGGAAGCCAAAGGAGAGGAAAATAGAGTCACGTTACATGGTACATTCTCAACAGGGGTGAGAATTGATTCTTGACTGGTGAAAAAAAATTTAACTCTTTTTCTAAAACACATATATACTGTATACATATATTAACAGATATATAGTGTATCTGAAGACATTAAAATTCCACGTTGTTGGGGGGATGGGGAGAGCAGTTAAGGAAAACAATATCTAAAAAGCCTCCTTCCTTAGGGAAATGATAATAGAAAATGGTTGGGAAATATTGGACTAGGCAATGAACACAGCAGGATGGGGACAAGGGTCTGCACAGTGAATTTTAACCAAGAATACTATTACTCAGGACAGCTGAGACAAAGGAAGATGTGAGGCAGAAGGGATGTGTCCTAGCAGTCATTTAGAAACAGGTAGGTAATTAGTTCAAGTTACAGTCTTAAGCACTTAACTTTAAGTTTTAGAATCTCCCCAGAGGATAGTTTCTCCAGTAGCTTACTGAACTGTGTGTGATTGATGCTGGGGAGGGGTGGGGGGCAACTCACAGAAGCAGGAGATGGTAGGATGATCTTAGAGTGACTGGCATCTCCCCAGTGAGGCAACCGATTTACACAATTATCACTAGTGCTTTGAGCCAGTATTAGATCCAATAGGAAGGGTTCATTTTATAAAGAATTCTAAGAGTTACCAAGAATGCAGCATTTTTATCCTCCAGTTGGTATCCTTGAAAGTAAAGAAGAATAAAACAACTAAAGTTGGTTAAAGATTTAATTACTTAGTCAAAAAATAATGCATAACAGACAACCGGAACAGTCATTACAATAAAAGCCAGTGGGAAGCGTAATTTAAAGAAGGGCTCAGAAGAAAAATGTTGAGTAAATCTCACAGTAATAAAAAACTGTGAGCTGAAACAACAACAACAACAACAACAACAACAACAAAAACCAGTGAATAAAAGAACAGACTTCCACCCAGAAAGACTTTTGGTGATAATGAAGCCCACAACAGTTAAGTGCATTGGTGTGGTCATGAAACGTTGCCAATGTGGAGCTGAACCCATTAGGTCTTATTATTGCTTTTCCCAGTAAAATGTAGCATCTCAAAGCACATCAATTGTCAGTTTTGCCTTCAAGTGATTAGTAAAAAAAAAATCTATTTTCCTTATTTGTTTTTCAATTTTTATATTGAACTTGTGTCTACAAATTAACTCAAAGAAGCTATTTTAAAATAACCTTTCAAATAACCAGGGATTATCTTCAAGCAAAAAGTACAACAGCTTTGAATTCTCTACAATTCTCACTATAAAATAATATATGTGTGTATATATATATATATATACACACATATATTGTGTTATTATAGTGTATATGTGTAATATAATATATGTGTTATATATATACGTGTATATATATACACATATATACGTGTATATATATATACGTGTATATACGTGTATATATATACATATATACGTGTATATATATGTATATGTATATATATGTATACTATACATATGTGTATATACACACACACAACACATTATATATATATACTATATTATATATATTACTCTGGGCCAATAGTATTATAAATTATTCATAATAAAATAGCATCACAATCTATTTCTCAAAATTTGCACAGTTCAGAAAGATAACTTGTTAAAGAAAGTTTAACAAGTGACTAAGGACTGCTCTTTGAATAAAACCGTACATGATTATTCTCCCAAGTAATCTGCATAGATTGGAGGTGAATGTATTAAGTTATCATTAAGGAAAGAGGAAAGACTATTTGCTGGCACTGATCCTTAAAATAAACCAAGCAGGGTTCCAGTATCTATGAATTAGAAATTCAGATCAGAGTTGATAAATACTTAATGCTGAAACTTGATGAGCCCAACAAGAGCAAGTAAAAGATACAGATGTAAAATGCATTCTTGAAGGGAAATGCAAAGAAGAGAATTTTTTCAAGAGTCATTCTTCCCAGTTGGCAATGCTGTTACAGCATTTTGTTGATGATGAAAAATAAAGTAAAAGGGCACATAACAGCAGATGGGACATTTCTATTATTATCCAGACTCATCAATTTATTATGCTGTTTCATAAGAAAAGACAGTGTTGATCATAGCAGTCAACTCTGAAGAAATACTCAAGACCACAATCACTAGGCCCACTGGGAATACCCCAGGCTCCTGCTTTTAGGCACGTGCAGTCTTCATGGTTCCTCTCATCTATGAGAAGAAGTCCATCATGGCTCGTCCGAAATGCCACAGGTAACATGAAATGCCGTTATCATCAAGAAAGTGGAGGCTTAATAGTTTACTGTTATCTATTGACTTGCTCTGTGGAGAGTACTGAACCTCAAAAATTGCTTTATTGAGAATTTTTGCCTACAAAACAAAAAATATCAAGAATTTGCTAAATCAGCACTTGCCCTCAGAGAATATCTATCAGCTAGTTACCTGTGAATATGTTACACATGGAAAAGTGAAATCTAATACCAAGAAGAGATAACTGACTACAAGGACACTCAAGCATCTATCATTGTCAACAATTCTTTTTGGAGATTATGTTAAAAGTGAATACTTGGGCACCTGGGTGGCTTGTTGGGGTCCAGCCCCAGCAGGTCCAGGGTTCCCAAAGGATGAATGGCATTGGCAAAAAGTAACAAACGGAGGGGCGCCTGGGTGGCTCAGTCGGTTAAGCGTCCGACTTTGGCTCAGGTCACGATCTCACGATCCGTGAGTTCGAGCCCCGCGTCCAGCTCTGGGCTGATGGCTCAGAGCCTGGAGCCTGCTTCCGATTCTGTGTCTCCCTCTCTCTCTAACCCTCCCCCATTCATGCTCTGTCTCTGTCTCAAAATAAATAAACGTTAAAAAAATTTTTTTTAAAGTAACAAATGGACACACAACAGCATGTGTTAGACTAGCCACTTTATTGTGGCAAGCATGGCATTATATTTGTTAGCAATTTCCTTGTAGAGTGCATCATCTATGTTTCTCGGCATTACCAATTCTAAAAACGTTCCTTTGTGTAATCACCCATTAAGGAACAATATAGTTATTTTCTTGTAACGTTCCCTCCTGCCCTTTTGCTTGTTGATTAATTTCTTCATATTATTTTCATTATATCTACGTTTGTCTATAGTCTATAAAGCATTTGCTTTTCTATTTTCTTGAAAGGTCATCTATCTCTCAACAACTCAAGTGGAACGTTTACAGGGACATGACTTCTTAATTGTTTCTTTGAACCATTTGCGGTATAAGGAACAAAAATATTCCCTTTGGTCTGGGGTGCTGGGAGGGAGCCAAGAGAGCTCTGGGAACACACGCCTTATGTTCCCAGAGAGACAATGTGTACCTAGGAACTAATGAACTATTCTGTACCTTAACCTACCAGGCGCAATCATCATCTGGAATGACTCCTGGGGCCAAGCGGCCTAGGGGTTAGAGTAACTTGTACCTATAGTTGCAACATTGCAATGTATAGATACATTCCTTTGTTGCTGGAGTGGGGCTTTCAAACCCATTTGTCCCCTCCTTGGCTGGGAAATATATGGGGCTATCTTTCCTTTAGGTAGAGGAGTCTTTACAGGGGGGTGGCAAGTGCTGGATGTAGGGCCACGTAATTTCTCTGCAGAATCTTCCTTCTTTCCCCAGTGGTTCTTTTCCCAGGGTCTGTCGTGGGCAGTTCCCCAACAGACAATTCCCCAGGTACTTTAATTGGTAGGGGGCTGCCCCAACCAACGCTAAGGACAAATTACATAAAAGCAGGAGTACAAGAAGCTTCACTGTAGGTGGGTTGCCAGGTAGTCCCAATCTCTCCACCGCCCAGGCCCTGTCATCAGGCTGGTTGGATAGCTTGGCTTCCGTCAGTGGCTCAGTCATTTAAGTGGCTGATTCTTGGTTTTGGCTCAGGTTGTGATCTCATGGTTGGTGGGATCGCGTGCCATGTCGGGCTCTGCACTGACAGCATGGAGCCTGCTTGGGATTCTCTCCCTCTCCTTCTCTCTCTGCCCCTCCCCTGCTCATTCTCTCTCTCTCTCTCTCTCTCTCTCTCTCTCTCTCTCTCTGTCTCAAAAATAAACTTTAAAAAAGTGAATTCTTAAAAAGTCAGGATTGCTGTAGTTGGTATATAAAAAAGGGGGAGAAATTGCTAATAACAAAATAAGTAAATATTAAATTTTTGTGGTTTCCTTCTTTGAGTAAATTCCCAAGATGAATTACCTTAAAATATCTGCAAGCACTAGAATAGTAGAAAAGACTTGTGACCAAGCACCATTGCTTTTTGTGAACTCCTAGTAATGAATAAATTTGAGTAAAACTGCACACAAGAACCAAAAGACCTCAATAACTGGATTGTGTCAGTCAGGGAGTGTTCTGCTTTATTAAATTTCTGATGGCCTTAGGTTTGAATATAAATCCCTTCCAGGTACTAGATTATTATATACAGCCCTTGGAGTGAACATATATTTGAAGTCACCACTATGAATGTCAATTATCATAGTGTTATTTCTTAGACATAAAACAATCCAAACTCCTCTCCTGGAATCTACCATATGGTTACCAAACCTCTGATCTTAGTTTATTTTCTATTTGCCTCTTCCAGTTAAAATCAAATGTAGAAGTGACTGCCACTGAGAGGGTTCCAGTTAGTTGAACTTTTTCTATGTTCTGTTCACTTTAAAAATGTTAAAATGTGATTTAGAAATCGAAAGACAGTACATCGACAAAAAAAATTGTAAATTTGCCTTTTACCAAGTGTTTACGCATGCATAGTTATCTGTCACAATAACGTTGTGAAATAGATAAAGAAAGGTGTTCCTACAGTGAAAAATGCAAACTCAAAAAGTTTATATCATCCTTGACTCTACTTTTTCTCTCAAAATTCCTATCCAATCTGTTTCTAATTCCTCCTTGCTCCACTCTCAAAAGGAATCTAGAATCCAACCACTTCTTACCACTTCCACAGGCAGCCACCTCCTGAGCTACACCATCATCTCTCACCTGGATTACTACAATAATCGTCTCCCTGTTTCAAGTTACTTCTCAAGTCAGCAGCCACATGATCATTTTAAACATGAAACAGATCTTGTTACTCCTTTGCCCAAAACCTGCGATGGATCCCATTTCACTTGGGATAAAATCTGAATGAAGACCTTAGTGTGCTGTACGAGGCCCTACTTAACTCTAGTCCTCTGTATCGCTTGCGCATCACCTTCTATTTCCCCTTTGCTCACCTTGCTAGAGTCACCCTAGTCTGTATACACTTCTTCAAACACACACACACAAGGCCTGTTCCTGCTTTGGACCCTTTGAGCTGGCTTTACCCGCTGCTGTAACACTTGCCTTCAATATCCCCATGGCTTCCTCCCTTAGCCACTTGAAATCATCAGTTCTCACTTCTTGATGAGACCTACTCTGAACACCTATTTAAAATTGCAATTATCCTCAGACTCCAGATCCCCCCTTTGTCTTGAGTCCCTTTGCTTTTATTTTTATAGCACCACACTTAGGACTTAAAACTCTCAAATCTCCTACCCTTGACTGCCTGTTAGAATGGAAACTCACAAAGGCAGAGATTTCTATCACTGCTGCATCCCGAGTGCCTAAATAGTTCCTGAAACACAGAAGGCTCTCAATAAAATCTTCTAAATAAGTAAATTATAGAAACATGTAAGTGAGGTGCTCAACGGCATTTTTTTCTTAGTTGTTGCCATTGTTTCTTTGTTTTGTTGTCTTGGCTAATTGGGTTAGTTAGAACAGCACTGTTATGCTCTGGGAGCTTCTTTACTTGGGATTGGTTATAACATTTGGTGAGCCAAGAAATGACTGAGAAAATTAAAAAATAATAATAATAATAAATAAATAAATAAATACACACACACACACACACTTCCTTGAAGTAGTCTGCAAAATTTAAACAATTTAGTATTTTCACTGTGAAATAGGGTACTGAGCTTAGTCATGACCCCTGGCCAGAAGGGATCATAAAGAGTCTCCATCTGTCCCATACAGTAACATTAGAAGGATTAAGTGAAATGCAAATTAGGAGAAGATGTAGGGTTTCATTAAATTTAGGACCCAGGAAGAGACAGGGAATTGGCTGATGCCCAAAACACAATGCACCTCACGTGTCCAGAAAATATACAGAGATATTTCTCGTCAAATGATCTCTGTTATCTACTGTGTTACCAGGGGACTCCAGGGTCACATCTGTGGGAGGTTGGCCCCCAGGAACCATAATAAAGGATTAGGGAATGTGGGCCAATTATATCCATCACCATTCAAGATTGACAATGCACTCCCATTATTCTAATGCCCTCCAAACAAAAACACAAACAAAACAAAAAGGAAAAGAAAATAAGGAAATACTAAGATTGTATTCCTATCAAGGACTCAGGACACTGCATTCTAATTAATATGGAGAACCTTATTTACAGTCTCTCCAAACCCAGTCTCCTGAAAACATTTAAACAGAATTTTCCAATGTGTTCCCTGTATTGATTTTTTTCCTTGAAACTTAAGAAAAATCATCATGTGGTTGATGCAAAGATGCAACCCTTTTTAATCAGCTTTCTTACTACATTATGTTTATGATCAAAAGTTTGCCTTTAACTTCTAGACAATACTGTAAAATGAATCTCAGTGCTGGCAATGAGCAATCCTACAAATATTCACTTTAAGATATACTGTCCCAATGGAATTGACTCTATTTAGTACCAACGTCTTGATTTAAGCAGACATGCTGTATTAGAAATCTTATTTGTAAAGAAATCAGTAGAATAAAACTATTTAAGCATTCACTTGATTTTAGCCAACCATATAAAGATTTACCCAGAACTTAAGCATGCATTAAAGAAGGTACAGCCTTTGAATTTCCATTTGTGCACAATACTGTCTAGTCTTAAAATCTGGACAATGTAGTCCATAATTAGAAAATGTGCCAGACTATTGGAAAAAAGAAACATCTGCATAGACTTAGTCAAATTGTTTTACTCCATATTCTTTAAGCAAAGGATATCTTCAAGTCCTTCCACAAAATACTACTTTAGGAAAAGCTGCAATATACTTTGTTCACAGAAGATCAACTTTCTGTACTATGAAAAGCATGTAGATTTGATGTTAGGTAGACATGGGTTCAACTCCTGACTGTATCATTTACTTAACATGAAATATTTGGTGTATTACTTAAGAGAGTCTCTGTTTTCTCATCTGTAATATGGGAATAATAGTGACTAACTTCAATAGCTTGTTTATGATGGTTATCAAATATATGTAAATCATCATACACATAGGAAGTACTAAAATAAGAGAGTGCTTTGCTGGCTCAGTTGGAAGAGCATGCAACTCCTGATCTTGGGGTTGCGAGTTCAAGTTCCCCATCGGGTGTAGAGATTACTTAAATATTTAACAAAAAAAAGAATAGAATCTTTCTTAAAAAGGGGGGGGTCACAAGCACTAAAATGGGAGTTATTTTTCATATTCTAAAAAGTAATCATACTGATATGCTAAAATACCTCAATAGCCTAGATAAAGTAAAGAGAATATGGCTAACCAAAGGATTATAATTTCTTCAAAAGTTATTCTCATTTATCTTTCCTCTCCTTTCTCACTCCTGTCAGCCCTCTGGAGACTTCTATCTCTCACACAATCATGAAAATGCCTCCCTAAAACTTCTCAGCCCTACCGTCCTAACTCCAACATACCTGATTGATTAGCTTCCAGATCAGTCTATCTGGTAATATATCCCTTTGACAATATAATTTCCTCCTATCAAAAACTTGGGGCAACTCCCAGTTACATACCAAATAAAATTGAGACTTCTGAATTTTATATTTAAGGCTCTCCACAACATTACACAAATTGCTTTTTCTGCCTGATCTCCCCTAATTCGTGGACACACACCCTGTACTTCAGTCATTATGGCCTACCCACTGTTCTACCATATTGGGGGAGGGCACAGGAAAGAGTGGAACATAAACACAACAGGGATGAGCTATTATGGGTACCCAGCTCAAGGTGATGTTTAAATTTGGCAGCTGTTTACCACTAGCTCTTCCTCCAGAAACAAACCCCATTTTTCTCTACAGTCTGCCTTCTTTTTTGTCTTAGAGAACTGTAAGGTGTCTGTTAAAGATTCGGGTCCTCTTAGGTGGTTTGAGCTGGAATGCTTAGAATTGAAGTGGTCTTGGCATTATAGGAAACAGAAAGTACACACAGAGATCTGAGAAAGAGCCTTTGTCCCACAGTGAGAGGAGCAGTTAAATCTACCTGGGAGGATTTTTCCACACTCATGGAAAGGTACTATACATCAGAAAATGCCAAGCGCCCACCAGGGGGTGACAAAGCCACTAATGAGAGCTCAAAGGGAAAACATTTCCAGACCGTGGTCAAGGTGACAACAGCACATTTTCTCTTCTCTCTTTCAGGACACCACTTTTGATTACTCATATTATGAAATAGGAGTTTTATTGTGTAATTTTAGCCTGAACTCTAATTCAAAGAATATGGGGTGCTCACTCATCAAAACCTTAATGTTTGCAGAGCGTCACTTGCTGCCATGGTGATGGCAGCTCCCATAAAGTCTCCAAAGTCAGAAAAACAGCAGCTTCTTGATTATTTGTGTTCCCTGGTTTCCCAGGAAAAGTTCCAGCTGCTGAGGGGCTTGGTGTTGTACAAATAAACACTCAGTCTGAGCCTTCCGGCCTCTATGAGCTTGCCATGCTATGCCTTCTCCCTGCAACTTGCTCTGTTCAAATCCTTCCTATACTTGTGGATCCAGCTCAGTAGTTATCTGCCATGAAGCACCTCTCATTCCCTACTCCTCTTCCCTGGCACAACGTTTCTCCTCCTCCTTCTTCTTAGATCATAGACAATCTTGTACTTATTTGTGCTCTTTTTACAGTCCTTTTTGTAGTTGAAACAAAGAAAGGGTTGGTTGAGGGGGGTTGATCTTGTTTTGCATTTATAATTTTGTTATTCCTATATAGCGTCTAGTATAGGACCTTATACACAGGAGGCACTCAGTAAACACTGGCTACGAAAACGATTCAAAACAAAGCGTGTGTCAGCACCCCAAGTCAGGTCTCAGAATTAGGGGAAATCATTTGAAGCAAGGCTTGGAGTCTGATTAAAGGACAAGAGACAAAGTAAAGAAGGAGATAGGGTAGCAAAGTATGCTCTAGGTAGAAAGAATTCCTTGCACTTATGTAGGGAGGTCAGAAAAACCACGGAAGGTTGAGAGACTACAGTAAATTCAGCATCATGGGAGTGGAACAGTGTTTGCTCACATTTGAGAAGACACCAGAGAGTAAGTCTAACGAGCTATGAGGAGTTGTGGACAACGTTTGTCCCTTGAGGACACGCAGGCAGACCTGGGTGGCTCCCCAGCAAAGCAGAGCCTTTTATTTTCTCATTCAGCCTTCTACTAGTTTCCCACGACTATGGTAACAAAGCACTTAACAAATCATGTAACTGCATGGCTTACCACAGTAGGAAATTTTTCCCTCACAGTTTCAGAGGTCAGAAGTCCAGAATCAAGGAATTAGCAGGGCCCTGTTCCCTCCCAAGCCTCTCAACTGCTACGAACCTCTAGCTGTTTCCCAGAGGAGCTTAGATATGTCTGATAGATACCCTGTTGTCATAGTACATGCAGCTCTCTTCCTCGCAAAGCCAGGAGGCAAAAGGACCATAGAGCCAGGTCGACTTACAACCACTGCTCCTTCTTGATCTGTAGATCCTAAAGCTCAGTGTAAGCCCCCATGCCAGATTTCCTCCGTACCCAATGGATGTGCTTTGCTAAGGAGGTGTCCCTCCCTACAATAGGATTTCTACCTCTCTTCAAATGTCTATTAGGAAAATCCTTATTAGACTGAACTGTGAAGGAAGGTACATTTCAAGTTCTCCCTCATAAACTTCTACACACTAGAAAATCAAAAATTATAGGTGTACATATATAGATATATATAAATATATATTACGTATAACATATGCATGTAAATATGTGTATGTATATGTGTATGTGTATGTGTATGTATATGTGTGTATGTATGTGTGTATGTATATGTGTGTATGTATATGTGTGTATGTATATGTGTATATGTATATGTGTATATGTATATGTGTATATGTATATGTGTGTATGTATATGTGTATATGTATATGTGTATATGTATATGTGTATATGTATATGTGTATATGTATATGTGTATATGTATATGTGTATATGTATATGTGTGTATGTATATATAGCATTGCTGCCAAACCTCACACTGGCTTCTCCAAGTCTGTGCTCCAGCGCATCCATGATATCCAGTTACCTGCATAACTTAAAACATTTTAGAAACTCAACAGGAAGCAGACAAGAGTCATACTGATTTTCTTTAGAGGTCAAATAATGAGAAGCCAAATTTCAAAATGTCTTCTCAATCTCTGGCTCTCAAGAGACAGAACAATGATAATTGATGCAGGGGATACAATCTGAAGTCCTTTTTTTTTTTTTAAAGCTAGTTGCCAGTGATGACTGCATCTTATAGTTTTTGTAAGTTCTTTTGAGATCAGGATGGGAAAAAATGTAGTTCCATATCCAGTCTCTGATGCCCCTCAACCCAACCAATGACTTCATCCCTCTTCTCTTCCTGTTTTCACTCATAACGAGGGAAGCTTGGGCTTGTATCGCCTAAGGATCGAGGACCAATAAATGGGACCACAGGACTGTGTGGTGTGGCCTCGGCTCAGAGGAGTGTGTACACACTGGGGAGAGGGGTTAAGGAAGGTTTGATATAGTCACCTGTCGTGCAATTTTAGAACTTGAGTTACAGTTGGTTTCACTTAGGATACTCAGAGCCATGGAAGCACAGGGCCAGCCTGGGGTCTGACAGAAATAGACCTTCTGACATGGGCTCCAGCGAGTAGAACTGACATACATTTAGAACCCTCCCTCGTTTCAGCAGCAGAAACCTGAATCAAGTGGAGGTCCTGACGATGCTGTACCTCTGGCCTACCTCCTTGTGTATCATGTACCCAGTGGTGTGCTGGATCTCACTCTCAGGAAATTTGTGAGCCAGTTCAATACACTATATTAAAAATAATATAAATTTACAATTAAATTTTATCTAGAAAGAGGTAATCGATATAATGGAATAGATATACATTAATTCTTAATTATTTCTTTACAGCTTACTAATTCACCAGGGCTAAGGTATCATCTCTAAGGGCCCAGAATTTATTTGCTTTGTCCACTATGGGCTTCACATCACCTGACACAGAGACGGAAACCAGTTCCCCCATCTCTCAAAGACAGTCGTAGGAATTCATGGACAAACGGATCTGCAATAGACATATTGAATTTGTCTCTAATTTTCTCCTTCAAAGTATGGTTGGGATTTCCCCGGATCCTAACATCCAAATTTACAGTCTTTTTGTTACCTCTGGAAACACAAAGAGGGCAAGGAAAAGAACCAAAGAGGGTGGGGAAAGGATGTAGAACAGACAGTCTTGCCTCTACGAGTCCTTCTTAAAGGCTGTGTTGTCACCCAGTTTGTCAAGCAAGCAGCACCTCTTCTAACGTTCGTTTGGCAAGAAAATCAACACTTAGAATCGTTAGTCCTAACAAATCAGGCGGGATGTCATTTTAAACATTTCTAATGCGATCCATTTACACCTGAGGAAAGGCAACGTACCTCTTTGGAGCCAGTTACACCCTTCTAAGAACAGTCTACTTACATTGAACCACTGCAGGACGGAATATTCCATGAAACTGAGAATCCTTACTAGGTAGCAGATAGAAGCACTTAGGGTCATATTTCTTATTACTGGACTTACATGGTTATGAAGCTAAGCTGTACAAGGTCTTAAATGTGTAGTGGAATAGATGCTGTCAGTGCCAATCCAAACTCCTTATCCATATCTCCCTTGCTGACCAAGTCATGATTATGTTTGGGCTATTCACCTTCCTCCACTTGGCAATGAGCTCCCATCTTCCACTCAGAGCTAAATCTTCATTCATCCAAATCTAGTATAGTAATCCCATTCCCCTTGCTAGTGATTGGCTAAGAGCTGGGTATATATGATGCATTTATGGTCAACAGTGTTCTGCAAGGGACATTGAGGAAGCTTTCCCATGAATTAAAAAGAAAAGCACACCAGAAGAGATGGTCCCTCTGCTCTCACTGGAAATTCTTAACTTTTTTTTTTCTCTTAATGTTTATTTATCTTTGAGAGAATGAGTCCAGGAGGGCAGAGAGAAGGGGACAGAGGATCCAAAGCAGGCTCTGTTCTGACAGCAGAGAACTCGATGTGGGGCTCGAACTCACTAACCAAATCATGAGATCATGTCTTCAGCTGAAGTCCAACACTTAAACGACTGAGCCACCCAAGCGCCCTGACATTCTTTGTCAAGTACATTGTACCAGAGCAGCTATCCTGTAACCATGATAGGAGATTGCTTGGTGAGGCTAACTTGAGAATCTTTGAATTGCTTAATTCTGCATCCCTGGAGCTGCCCTGTCCCAGGATTTCATGCAATTTAAAACATCTTTATTGTTCAGGCCAGTAGTTTTCAATGTGCTGTCTCCCCATCACGAGCATGAGCATCACCTGAAAGCTTTTTAGAGATACAATAGCTTTCCCTTAACCACAATTCTATTTTTATGATTTCAGTTACCTGCAGTCAACAGTCGTCTGGAAGCAGGTGATCCTCTTTTAGACAATAGTCGGAAGGTCATTTGTAGCCTAACACTAAGTCACAATAGCTATGTCATCTACCTCAATTCATTTCATCATGTAGACATTTTATTACCTCATATCATTACAAGAAGAAGAGTACAGGGGCTCTTGGGTGGCTCAGTCGGTTAGGCATCCGACTTCAGCTCAGGTCATGATCTCGCGGTGCTTGAGTTCAAGCCCCGTGTCGGGCTCTGTGTTGACAGCTCAGAGCCTGGAGCCTGCTTCAGATTCTGTGTCTCCCTCTCTCTCTGCCCCTCCCATGCTCATGCTCTGTCTCTGTCTCAAAAATAAATAAACATTTAAACAAAAATTTAAACTAACATTTAAAAAAACATTTAAACAAACATTTTTTAAAAATTTAAACAAAAAGAAGAGTATAGTACATTAAGATATTTTGAGAGAAAGATCACATCCATGTAATTTTTAGTATGGTGTATTATTTTAATTATTTTATTTTATTAATAGCTACTGTTGTTTATCTCTTATGGTGCCTTATTTATAAATTAAACTTTATCACAGGTATTATGTAATGGAAAATCATAGTGTATCTAGGAGTTCTGTACTTCTGTGATTTCAGGCATCCACTAGGGGTCTTGAAATGTATCCTCTGCTATTTTAATTTTTAGGATTATAAGAACTTTCCATTCCTTCCCTACTCAAGTTTCAAAATCATTTTCTCAGGACTTTATTCTAGTCTCTTTTTTTGCTTGTTAGAGTCTACTTTCAAGAAATTATATGAAATTATTTTCTTTAAAAATTTTTAACTTTCCACTTTGTAAGGCCATTCATTTTCATTCAGGAAAGAAATAGCCTGTTATACATTTGATGTGTCAGGCAATCTTGCATCATTTTTTAAAATCACTATTGACTCTACTTGGAAGATGGCGGCGTAGGAGGACGCTGGGCTCACCGCGCGTCCTGCTGATCACTTAGATTCCACCTACACCTGCCTAAATAACCCAGAAAACCGCCAGAGGATTAGCAGAACAGAGTCACCGGACCCAAGTGCAGACGAGAGGCCCACGGAAGAGGGTAGGAAGGGCGGCGAGGCGGTGCGCGCTCCACGGACTGGCGGGAGGGAGCCGGGGCGGAGGGGCGGCTCGCCGGCCAAGCAGAGCCCCCGAGTCCGGCTTGCAAAAGCGGAGGGGCCTGACGGACTGTGTTCAGACAGCAAGCGCGACTTAGCAAGCGCGACTTAGCGTCTGGGAGGTCATAAGTTAACAGCTCTGCTCGGAAAGCGGGAAGGCTGGAGGACAAAGGGAGGGTGAGCTGCGGAGCCCCCGGACGACAGAGCTCAGTTTGGCGGGGAACAAAGGCGCTAGCCAGCGCCATCTCCCCCGCCCATCCCCCAGCCAAAATCCCAAAGGGAACCGGCTCCGGCCAGGGAAATTGCTCGCTCCGCGCGAACACCCAACTCTGTGCTTCTGCGGAGCCAAACCTCCGGCAGCGATTTGACTCCCTCCGGCTGCCACAGGGCCCCTCCTGAAGTGGATCACCTAAGGAGAAGCGAGCTAAGCCTGCCCCCCCTCCCGCCGTGCACCTTGCCTTCCCACCCCAGCTAATACGCCAGATCCCCAGCATCACAAGCCTGGCAGTGTGCAAGTAGCCCAGACGGGCCACGCCACCCCACAGTGAATCCCGCCCCTAGGAGAGGGGAAGAGAAGGCACACACCAGTCTGACTGTGGCCCCAGCGGTGGGCTGGGGGCAGACATCAGGTCGGACTGCGGCCCCCGCCCACCAACTCCAGTTATACACCACAGCACAGGGGAAGTGCCCTGCAGGCCCTCACCACACCAGGGACTATCCAAAATGACCAAGCGGAAGAATTCCCCTCAGAAGAATCTCCAGGAAATAACAACAGCTAATGAGCTGATCAAAAAGGATTTAAATAATATAACAGAAAGTGAATTTAGAATAATAGTCATAAAATTAATCGCTGGGCTGGAAAACAGCATACAGGACAGCAGAGAATCTCTTGCTACAGACATCAGGGGACTAAGGAACAGTCATGAGGAGCTGAAAAACGCTTTAAAGGAAATGGAAAACAAAATGCAAACCACCACGGCTCGGATGGAAGAGGCAGAGGAGAGAATAGGTGAACTAGAAGATAAAGTTATGGAAAAAGAGGAAGCTGAGAAAAAGAGAGATAAAAAAATCCAGGAGTATGAGGGGAAAATTAGAGAACTAAGTGATACACTAAAAAGAAATAATATACGCATAATTGGTATCCCAGAGGAGGAAGAGAGAGGGAAAGGTGCTGAAGGGGTACTTGAAGAAATAATAGCTGAGAACTTCCCTGAACTGGGGAAGGAAAAAGGCATTGAAATCCAAGAGGCACAGAGAACTCCCTTCAGACGTAACTTGAATCGATCTTCTGCACGACATATCATAGTGAAACTGGCAAAATACAAGGATAAAGAGAAAATTCTGAAAGCAGCAAGGGGTAAACGTGCCCTCACATATAAAGGGAGACCTATAAGACTCGTGACTGATCTCTCTTTTGAAACTTGGCAGGCCAGAAAGAATTGGCACGAGATTTTCAGGGTGCTAGATAGCAAAAATATGCAGCCGAGAATCCTTTATCCAGCAAGTCTGTCATTTAGAATAGAAGGAGAGATAAAGGTCTTCCCAAACAAACAAAAACTGAAGGAATTTGTCACCACTAAACCAGCCCTACAAGAGATCCTAAGGGGGACCCTGTGAGACAAAGTACCAGAGACATCACTACAAGCATAAAACATACAGACATCACAATGACTCTAAACCCGTATCTTTCTATAATAACACTGAATGTAAACGGATTAAATGCGCCAACCAAAAGACATAGGGTATCAGAATGGATAAAAAACAAGACCCATCTATTTGCTGTCTACAAGAGACTCATTTTAGACCTGAGGACACCTTTAGATTCAGAGTGAGGGGATGGAGAACTATTTATCATGCTACTGGAAGCCAGAAGAAAGCTGGAGTAGCCATACTTATATCAGACAAACTAGACTTTAAATTAAAGGCTGTAACAAGAGATGAAGAAGGACATTATATAATAGTTACAGGGTCTATCCATCAGGAAGAGCTAACAATTATAAATGTCTATGCGCCGAATACCGGAGCCCCCAAATATATAAAACAATTACTCATAAACAGAAGCAACCTTATTGATAAGAATGTGGTAATTGCAGGGGACTTTAACACCCCACTTACAGAAATGGATAGATCATCTAGACACACAGTCAATAAAGAAACAAGGGCCCTGAATGAGACACTGGATCAGATGGACTTGACAGATATATTTAGAACTCTGCATCCCAAAGCAACAGAATATACTTTCTTCTCGAGTGCACATGGAACATTCTCCAAGATAGATCATATACTGGGTCACAAAACAGCCCTTCATAAGTTTACAAGAATTGAAATTATACCATGCATACTTTCAGACCACAATGCTATGAAGCTTGAAATCAACCACAGGAAAAGTCTGGAAAACCTCCAAAAGCATGGAGGTTAAAGAACACCCTACTAACGAATGAGTGGGTCAACCAGGCAATTAGAGAAGAAATCAAAAAATATATGGAAACAAATGAAAATGAAAATACAACAATCCAAACGCTTTGGGACGCAGCGAAGGCAGTCCTGAGAGGAAAATACATTGCAATCCAGGCCTATCTCAAGAAACAAGAAAAATCCCAAATACAAAATCTAACAGCACACCTAAAGGAAATAGAAGCAGAACAGCAAAGGCAGCCTAAACCCAGCAGAAGAAGAGAAATAATAAGATCAGAGCAGAAATAAACAATATAGAATCTAAAAAAACTGTAGAGCAGATCAACGAAACCAAGAGTTGGTTTTTTGAAAAAATAAACAAAATTGACAAACCTCTAGCCAGGCTTCTCAAAAAGAAAAGGGAGATGACCCAAATAGATAAAATCATGAATGAAAATGGAATTATTACAACCAATCCCTCAGAGATACAAACAATTATCAGGGAATACTATGAAAAATTATATGCCAACAAATTGGACAACCTGGAAGAAATGGACAAATTCCTAAACACCCACACTCTTCCAAAACTCAATCAGGAGGAAAGAGAAAGCTTGAACAGACCCATAACCAGCGAAGAAATTGAATCGGTTATCAAAAATCTCCCAACAAATAAGAGTCCAGGACCAGATGGCTTCCCAGGGGAGTTCTACCAGACGTTTAAAGCAGAGATAATACCTATCCTTCTCAAGCTATTCCAAGAAATAGAAAGGGAAGGAAAACTTCCAGACTCATTCTATGAAGCCAGTATTACTTTGATTCCTAAACCAGACAGAGACCCAGTCAAAAAGAGAACTACAGGCCAATATCCCTGATGAATATGGATGCAAAAATTCTCAATAAGATACTAGCAAATCGAATTCAACAGCATATAAAAAGAATTATTCACCATGATCAAGTGGGATTCATTCCTGGGATGCAGGGCTGGTTCAACATTCGCAAATCAATCAACGTGATACATCACATTAACAAAAAAAAAGAGAAGAACCATATGATCCTGTCAATCGATGCAGAAAAGGCCTTTGACAAAATCCAGCACCATTTCTTAATAAAAACCCTTGAGAAAGTCGGGATAGAAGGAACATACTTAAAGATCATAAAAGCCATTTATGAAAAGCCCACAGCTAACATCATCCTCAACGGGGAAAAACTGAGAGCTTTTTCCCTGAGATCAGGAACACGACAGGGATGCCCACTCTCACCGTTGTTGTTTAACATAGTGCTGGAAGTTCTAGCATCAGCAATCAGACAACAAAAGGAAATCAAAGGCATCAAAATTGGCAAAGATGAAGTCAAGCTTTCGCTTTTTGCAGATGACATGATATTATACATGGAAAATCCGATAGACTCCACCAAAAGTCTGCTAGAACTGATACATGAATTCAGCAAAGTTGCAGGATACAAAATCAATGTCCAGAAATCAGTTGCATTCTTATACACTAACAATGAAGCAACAGAAAGACAAATAAAGAAACTGATCCCATTTACAATTGCACCAAGAAGCATAAAATACCTAGGAATAAATCTAACCAAAGATGTAAAGGATCTGTATGCTGAAAACTATAGAAAGCTTATGAAGGCAATTGAAGAAGATTTAAAGAAATGGAAAGACATTCCCTGCTCATGGATTGGAAAAATAAATATTGTCAAAATGTCAATACTACCCAAAGCTATCTACACATTCAATGCAATCCCAATCAAAATTGCACCAGCATTCTTCTCGAAACTAGAACAAGCAATCCTAAAATTCATATGGAACCACAAAAGGCCCCGAATAGCCAAAGGAATTTTGAAGAAGAAGACCAAAGCAGGAGGCATCACAATCCCAGACTTTAGCCTCTACTACAAAGCTGTCATCATCAAGACAGCATGGTATTGGCACAAAAACAGACACACAGACCAATGGAATAGAATAGAAACCCCAGAACTAGACCCACAAACGTATGGCCAACTCATCTTTGACAAAGCAGGAAAGAACATCCAATGGAAAAAAGACAGCCTCTTTAACAAATGGTGCTGGGAGAACTGGACAGCAACATGCAGAAGGTTGAAACTAGACCACTTTCTCACACCATTTACAAAAATAAACTCAAAATGGATAAAGGACCTAAATGTGAGACAGGAAACCATCAGAACCTTAGAGGAGAAAGCAGGAAAAGACCTCTCTGACCTCAGCCGTAGCAATCTCTTACTCGACACATCCCCAAAGGCAAGGGAATTAAAAGCAAAAGTGAATTACTGGGACCTTATGAAGATAAAAAGCTTCTGCACAGCAAAGGAAACAACCAACAAAACTAAAAGGCAACCAACGGAATGGGAAAAGATATTTGCAAATGACATATCGGACAAAGGGCTAGTATCTAAAATCTATAAAGAGCTCACCAAACTCCACACCCGAAAAACAAATAACCCAGTGAAGAAATGGGCAGAAACATGAATAGACACTTCTCTAAAGAAGACATCCAGATGGCCAACAGGCACATGAAAAGATGTTCAGCGTCGCTCCTTATCAGGGAAATACAAATCAAAACCACACTCAGGTATCACCTCACGCCAGTCAGAGTGGCCAAAATGAACAAATCAGGAGACTATAGATGCTGGAGAGGATGTGGAGAAACGGGAACCCTCTTGCACTGTTGGTGGGAATGCAAATTGGTGCAGCCGCTCTGGAAAGCAGTGTGGAGGTTCCTCAGAAAATTAAAAATAGACCTACCCTATGACCCAGCAATAGCACTGCTAGGAATCTACCCAAGGGATACAGGAGTACTGATGCATAGGGGCACTTGTACCCCAATGTTCATAGCAGCACTCTCAACAATAGCCAAATTATGGAAAGAGCCTAAATGTCCATCAACTGATGAATGGATAAAGAAATTGTGGTTTATATACACAATGGAATACTACGTGGCAATGAGAAAAAATGAAATATGGCCTTTTGTAGCAACGTGGATGGAACTGGAGAGTGTGATGCTAAGTGAAATAAGCCATACAGAGAAAGACAGATACCATATGGTTTCACTCTTATGTGGATCCTGAGAAACTTAACAGGAACCCATGGGGGAGGGGAAGGAAAAAAAAAAAAAAAAAAAGGACGTTAGAGTGGGAGAGAGCCAAAGCATAAGAGACTGTTAAAAACTGAGAACAAACTGAGGGTTGATGGGGGGTGGGAGGGAGGGGCGGGTGGGTGATGGGTATTGAGGAGGGCACCTTTTGGGATGAGCACTGGGTGTGTATGGAAACCAATTTGTCAATAAACTTCATATAAAAAAAAAAAAATAAAATAAAATAAAATACAGAAAATTTATAAAAAAAAAAAAAAAAAAAATAAAATCACTATTATTTGAGGTAAATAAACCTCACTTAATAGGCTTAACATTTGCAAACAATTAATTTTACAGCTAGAGATAACACCTCGGCATCAGCGTTATTCACACTTGACAATGCAAACACATCTATTTGCATACTTATACTCAGATTTTCAAACATATCCTTATTAGAGGCAGTTTTAGAGAAAACATAGCCTCTCTGGGATTTATGTTGTTCAACGTTAAATCTATTCAGTAACGCTTCTTTGTTCGTCTTGATACAATTTTAGCCTCATAATCAAAAGATGTAATATTATTCCTGGAAGTTCATGTAGAGTACTTAGTTGAATATGGTAGAATCTTTGGATCTCAGACTTCCTCCCACTTACATCAACAGTCCTATCCCAAATTGTATTTATTCTTTTTTCCCCAGCCCTTGATACTCTGCTTCCACAGACATCTTAGAGAGGAAATCAAGAATAATTTACACGTTTTTATTTATTGCCTTTTTTTAGGGTTTTCGTAATAACCACTTTTGACAAAATTCCAAGGTATTTTAAAGGAATTCATATTTTGTCTATTTCATGATGGGCATAGGTCTGTTAAATGAGCACTAAAATCCTTGGCATTAGCTAAAATCAAATGACAAATAGCAGCTCACACTTCTTTTCCTATACTGACCTACCTGCAAGCCTTATCCCTTCCTTATCTATACAGCCATTCTTGGGAAGGGCAGCGACTCGATGGGTCTTCCATCAAGTGTTAGCCTATGGAAGAGGCTTCACCCATCAAATGAAGCAATGCCATCTGCCTAGTCTTTATTTCACATGGCTAAATATTGCTAAATTCCAAATATGAAAATTATAAAGCAAAGAAATAATTAGCAAATCATCTGTATCTCTGTTTTACTTTAATATATAAGCCTTGATGCATAATAGTTCAAAGAAAGCAACGGTGACTATTTCAATGTCATGCCAAAAAAGGTATTTGATAAAACTCAGCTTCCATTTCTCAATGTCCTCAATTATTTTTTAATGGATACATGTTTACTTCTATAATAGGATTGTGTAAAATACAGCTCTCAAATTTCTCAAAATTAAGAAATAATGTATGATTAATTGTGAATGCCTAGAAACTGAAACCAGGAACAAGATAAAGATGCTCATCATCCCCACTGGCATTTTCGGTAATGCTAGCCAACACACTTAGATAGGAAATTAAAAAATAAGAATATAAATATTAAAAACAAAGAAATAAAATTTTAATTATTTATGAATGATATGATTGTTTATTTGGAAAACCCAAGATTATCTATTTTAAAATAATTAAAACAGTAAGGTGTATCTTTAAAAAAAATTGTTGGGGCGCCTGGGTGGCTTGGTCGGTTAAGCATCCGACTTCCGCTCAGGTCATGATCTCACGGTCTGTGAGTTCGAGCCCCGCGTCGGGCACTGTGCTGACAGCTCAGAGCCTGGATCCTGTTTCAGATTCTGTGTCTCCCTCTCTCTCTGCCCCTCCCCTGTTCATGCTCTGTCTCTCTCTGTCTCAAAAATAAATAAATGTTAAAAAAAATAAAAAAAATTGTTTACAAAATTAGTATGCAAGATCAATACCTTTCACAGACATTTTCCTACAGTTCTGCATAATGTGCTTCTAAAAAACACTACCAATGTAAAACAATGAATCTACACTAGAGTAGAGAGACGTGGAACATAAGAATCTTTATGAACCTATTAAGTAAGTAGAGGTGTTTCATTAGTAAGTTAGGTAATAAGTAAGGCAATTAAATAAAGCCCTTAAGGGTGCCTGGATGGCTCAGTCAGTTAAACTTCGGACTTGGACTCAGCACAAGGCCTACAAGGTTGTAAGTTAGAGCCCAATCAGGCTCCACCCATGCTGACAGTGCACTGCTTCCTTGGTATTCTCTCTCCCTTTCTTTCTCTACCCCCTCACCCCCAACTTGCGCACTCACACACATGTGCTCTGCTCTATCAAAATTAATAAAGTTTTTTAAAAAATGAAGCGCTTACATGCATTTTCACAGTTACCCCTAGAAACTACCTCTGGATCCTGAGTTATTTTTCTCACTACCTCTGGATCCTGAGGAAATCTTGGCTCCTGTATGGTTTCATCAGTGTCAAAGTTCATTAGTTCCTTTTGTACATCAATTTCTCTCATCATTGTGTCATTATCTCAAGTGAGGGCTCTCTTTCCAAAGGGATTCAGAAGCTTCTTTGTTTGGTAAAACCTTCACCAAAACTTCACCTAGTACTAGTTAGAAATGAATATAATAGTGGCTTTACTGAGCCCAGAGCCATAAGATAATTATAAAACCTCCAGTTACAACCCACCTTTTAAACACCATCTTTAATATCATTTTTCCAACATTTCATTTATGTGTTTTAATTTTGGATACTTCCTTCACAACTGAATGCAATTGCATACAGACAATGAATACTCATTTGAAGCTTGTTTGAGATTTTGGGCACAACTGAGTATTTCCACTTTTGCCTCGATTATAACTAATTTTAGGAGACCTGTACTTCTTATCTTAAGTATTAGCTTTTTTATTTTTCATTTTTTCCATTCATTTTTACATAAAATTTATTATAAAAAATAATATTCAAATATAGACACCAAAGTATCCAAACCACCAAAACTCAACTAGTAACTGTTAGTACACAGGTCGCCATAAATAATAGCTTAAATTATGTGTTCATTAGTTGAGAGATGAAAGCCCAAATTCAGCAAATGAAAAAGTAGTTTGGAGGTATTACATCTTCTAATGTACAAATGCACATGTTGCATGAGACACAAAATTACAAGAATGACCATAGAGAAAAATAAATAGAAAGGTTCATTTTAAAAAATTTCACAACAGCAACTTAAAATTTAAGGTAATAATTTAAGAATAAATTTGTTCTAGGTAACTACTGCTATGTAATAAATCACCCTGAAACTTGGTGGCCTACAAAAAGAACAATTATTTTACTATGTTTCATGATGTCTTAGGGTCTGGCATTCAAAAAGATCCCAAATGGAAGGTTTTAATCAGGATATCACTTGAGTCTGCAGTCAGATAGTGACTGGAGCTGACATGTGAGGGCATGGAAGCAGCTGAGGGTTGATAACTTTTTGTTAGAGTCTGGGGGCTTCTACAGTCAGTTTCTCCATATGCTACTTTGGAGTCTCACAAAATGGCAGCCTCAAGGCAGCTGAAGGCCTTACGAGTGAGTATTCCAGCTTAAAAAAAAAAAAAAAAAAAAAAAAAAGGAAGGAAAAAAAAAGGTGCACCACAGCCTAGTCTTTCTTGGAAAGGAAAAGCCTCTTATGGATTGTCCTTAGAAGTCACCAAGCATCATTGCCACTGCATTCTGTTGGTTACAAGTAAGCCACAAACCCACCCAAATGGGACTCTACCTCTTGATGGGGAAACAGCCAGATTTACAAAACTATATGGTATAATATATAATATTGCAACCATCTTTGGAAAAACAGTCAACCACAAAATATAATAGGAGTTATGCAGAGCCAACATGGAAAAAACTACATAGCCTTAACAAAAGTAATTAAATGGGGATTCATAAGCGTATGAATAGATGTTCTACATGATATGTCATTAAGGAGTTGTAAATTAAAACTACAATGTGCCATCACTACACACACCTATTAGAATGGCCAAATCCAGAACACTACCACCACCAAACGATGGTGAAGACATGAAGCAAAGGGACCTCTCATTCACTGCTCATGAGAACGCAAGATGGTACAGCCACTCTGGAAGAGAGCTTGGCAGTTTCTTACAAAATTAAACATATTCTAACCACATGATCCAGTAATCATTCTCCTTAGTAAATACCAAGGAAATACTCAAATAAGTTGAAAAAATGTGTCCACACAAGAACATGAGAACATATTTATAGAAGCTTTATTTGTAATTGCCATAAACTCGGAAGCAATGGAGATGTCCTTCAGAAGTGAATGGATAAATAAACTGTGGTATATGCAGACAATGGAAAATATTCCGCCCTAAAAAGGAATGAACTATAAATCCATGCAAAGTCATGGAGGAAACTGAAATACCTATTATTAAATGAAAGAGAGCTATTTGAAGAGGCTACATACCATATGACTCCAAATACATAAATTCTGGGAAAGGCCAAACTACAGAGACAGCAAAAGTGTAAGTGGTTGCCAGGAACTGGAGGGAAGGAGGGAGTAATAGAAGAGCACAGAAGATTTTTTAGGCAGTAAAAGTATTCCGTATGATAATTTAATGGTTGGTAGATGTCATTATAGATTTGTTAAGACCTACAGAATAAAAACACCAAGAGTAAACTCTAATGTATAGTGAACTTTGGGTGATAATGATGTATCACTATAGGTTCATCATTCATAAAAAATGTAGTATTCTGATGTAGACAGTGTGGGAAGCTGTACCTTCTGCTCAATTTTACTGTAAACCTAGAACTACTTTGAAAAAAATGAAACCTTTTTTTTTTAAAAAAGGAGATAAGAATTAGGTTAATAGAGGTTCTTGGGTGGTAAGACTTGATATCATAACGATGCCATTGCTCTCAACATAAATGAGTTTAGCACAATCTCAGTCTAAATTCCAATGGGATTTTATTTTGAAACTTGACAAAATTTATTTAGGCTGATCTTCAAGACTAAACTATTAACCTGAGGACATAATTAAAGAGTCAAAGGCCAAAGGAAAATACTAACTTCCTAAGAGTGCTGTGTGCATTAAAGGAATGCCAGAGGCAGACAGTCAGAAAGTCCTGGACTATAGCAAGCACTCAATCCATATTAGCTATTCTCGCCATTATTAGATGTAAATAAAATAATATTACTCTTGGTGCAGTTCTCAAGGTAGAAAAAGAATAAAAATGGTCTGAAGTGAAGTATCCATGATGAATGTATTATAGCAGTCAAGGAAAGGAAAGTAGGGTGCCTGGGTGGCTCAGTCGACTGAGTGTCTGACTTTGGCTCAGGTCATGATCTCACGATTCATGGGTTCAACCGCCACGTCAGGCTCTGTGCTGACAGCTCAGAGCCTGAAGCCTACTTTGGATTCTGTGTCTCCCTCTCTCTCTGCCCCTCCCCCACTCATGTTCTCTCTTTTTCAAAATAATAAATTAAAAAAAAACATTAAAAAAAATAGAAAAAAAAAAAGAAAAGAAATGGTTTGGTAATGAGAAGGGTAGTGAAATCCGGAGGGACCGTTTTAACATACAAGAAACAAGAACATATTAGTGTGTTGTGTCTATCAATGTATGGAGAGGGAGGGGAAAATGATGGTACATGAGGGTTAAAAGTTTAATTTCAGGAGCCCTTTCCTTGAGTGGATAATAAATAATAAGAACATCATGTGCAAGGGGAGGATTGGTGCTGCACCAGCAGTTTATCCCTACTCTCAGGAGAGGGGGCAGCGTTATGGGCACAGACACTAGTCAGAAACCAGAGGTATACCGTCAAATATAGTAGATTATGATCTGTGGGAGGAGGACCCAGCAAACTGCATTCTAACAAGCTCCCTAGATGATCCTTATTCTCAACAGAATTTCAAAACTACTCCTCTGTACAGCACATGCATTTGACATATGGGGAAACTGAGGCCCAAAAGAACCAAAATAATTGCCCAAGGTCAAACAACTGATTTGTAGCATTATCAAGACTAGCATTCAGCCCTAATAAAAGATGAGCCTATAAAGTAAAAGCAAGTTTTACATAGATTAATTAAAGATTGTTCCATAACCACTTAGTCATTTAGGCTTAGTAAGAACAATCTAAATCACATTTTCACTATGAAATATGATACCAAGTTAATGATATTAAAATCTAAACTGAAGAAGAGTTACTTGGCTTGGAAACTCTCTCAAACTCTAGAAACATGAATGTGCACAGTGCCCTGTATCACATACAAATAATTCGTTTAAGATTTCTATTTAGTATGACCCACCTTTCTGTTAAAAAAAAAAATTCTGCTATGCCAGTTATTAAACCCTGCTGATTGGTTTAGAATACAATTTGGATACAATTTGATCATTATTTATTCAAACACTTTTCCTGAAATGTAGATTAAATAAACTAATGACTTTCATTGTCTTACCAGTTCCAAATTAAGTTCACTCAGAAGAATTACCGTTTCAAACCCTCTTGTACTGTTGGTGGGAATGCAAACTGGTGCAGCCACTCTGCCAACTAGTATGGAGGTCCCTCAGAAAGTTAAATATAGAAATACCCTACAATACAGCAATTACATTACTAGGCATTTACCCAGAAGATACAAAAATACAGATTCAAAGGGGCACATATACCCTGATATTTATAGCAACATTGTCAACAATAGCCAACTATGGAAAGAGCTCACGTGTCCATTGACTGAAGAATGGATAAAGAAGTTGTGGTATATATAATAGAAAATTCCTCAGCCATCAAAAGGAATGAAATCTTGTCATTTCCAAGAATGTGGATGGAGCTATAATGTATTATGAGAAAGACAAATATTATGAGAGAAAGACAAATACCGTATGATTTCACTCATATGCGGACTGTAAGAAACAAAACAGATAAACATATGGGAAGGGGAAAAATAAGAGAGAGAGAGAGGAAAACAAACTTAAGAGACTTTTTTTTTAATTTAAAAAAAAGTTAAGATACTCTTTATGATAGAGAACAAACTGAGAGTTGATGGAGGGAGGTAGGCAAGGGATGGACTAAATGGATGATGGGTATGAAGGAGGGCACTTATTGTGATGAGCACTGGGTGTTACATGTAAGTGATGAATCACTAAATTCTACTCCCAACAACAGCATTACTCTATATGTTAACTAACAAAATTTAAATAAAAATTTGAAGAAAAAAATTACCTTTTCAGCATGGATTAAATACATTCATGCTGAGCAACACAATTTTAATGAAGAATTTTCTTAAGTGTGGAATATAAAGTTTCCTCATAATAATATGCCTCTAGTTAAAAATTTGGAATATACTCTGATGCTCCACTGCCTTCTCAAAGAAAAAAATCATAGAAAAAGGTAAACAATGTTGGTGTTGAGAGAAAAGAGTAGACACATAATTTAAAGCACAAGTAACTGAAAACTTTTAGTAAAACATATCTAGGAACCAAGCTGTGCATTTACTGGGCTGAAAAGTCAGTCTCTAGATGTAAGAGTTGATTTCCGTGTGTGTGTGTGTGTGTGTGTGTGTGTGTGTGTGTTTTACTGATAAGACAGCCAAAAGCTATATAATGGAGAGGCTACCTCCACTATTAAAAAAAAAAAGCATAAACCACACAATTGTTCTATAATCAATCACCAACATAATTCACATTTCACACCAAGCTGTCAGTATATAATGATCCTTTAAAAAAATTCTTTGTTGGTTTCAACTCTATCATATGAAAAACTCCATTACAGAGCCCTAAGTTATGCAAACTCATTTTATCCCTTTGGTGACTAAAAGTGCATTTAAAATAATTATTTATGGTTTTGTTTTCACATCTTCCAGAAGGATTACCTGGGTTTGTGACACTGTAACCCCTGCTTTAAAGCAAAGCAAAGGCAACACTCACAGCACCCATCCTTCCTGGAATGAGGGTGGGGAAGAGTGAGCAAATTGCAATCATACAAGACTTGAGAGAAAGGGACAGGGTGAGGCAGATACCAAACCAATACAAAATATCTAGGATCACACTGTTATAGAAAGACCACACAAGCCACCTACTAGAGGCTAAGGGTATGTCTGAGACACCACAGTTCCTGAGCCTCATCCACAATCTTCTTCTTAAAAGTGTGTGCCTCAGGCACAGGTCCAGATACTAGAATCCTGCCCACGAAACTCTACACCCTATGAAGGCAAGGATCACATTTGGTTTTGTTCGCCACTGTAGCCTTAGCATTTATCATAGTGCCAGATTCACTGTAGTTACTCAATAAACTTGGGTCAAATCAGCAAATGAATACAAAAATGAATAAATGAATAAACAGGGACCATTTCCCTGGATGGCAACTGGTCAACCAACTAGTTTTTTTCTCTGTCTTGAAGAATTTAAATGTGTGCTCTAAGGAAAGTCACAAAGACCATAGCAAGAAGTAAATAGAAGTCACGATTGAAGGAAAAGCAATGTAGTTAAGTCAAATTGGTCAATAGTGTAGGAAAAAAAAACAGAATCCAAGAAACAGAAAAAAAAAAAAAAAGCCAGCAGGAAAAGTCATGAACAAGCAGAATGTAGCCAGTAGCGTAAAGAAAGATAAAACAGAGATGTCTAGCATTGCACTTTTGTCCCCAAAGTCCTTGTCAAAGTATTAAAGAATTGCTCTCAGCAGTAAAGGAATGGTTTTGTTCAGAAGGCTATGCCAATCTCATCCCTAGGGGAATCACAGAGCCTAAGAATAACATGAGGGTACCAAGGGTTTAAGGTAGTCCTAATTCTATGGTGTAACCAGCCCACGGGATCTGGATGCATCTTATCTTCAGCTGAGGCCTTGCTTAGGTCCTTCCCTCACTCCCTTTCTGCAGAGAATACTCCTTCAAAACTCACCTTCTCAGAATCCCCACTTCAGTTTCTGCTTCTAGGGGAACCTACCAAGTGCCAGACCCGGGCATGTGAACAAACAGTGAACAACAGGGGCCCGGTGATTGACCCTGGAACGTTTAGACTTGGTAGGAGATAGGAGATAGATAATTCAACAAAAACTTAACAATAAAAAGTAATTAATTCTAATTTCCACTATTTCAATCAAGAAAAATGACACCATCAGTGAGAGGTAGCATCTGGAACTCTACAAAATTCAGTGAGCTACAAGATTCCAGATGGATGATTAAATGTCAGACAGTCACCATTAGAGAAGTTAGATAATGATGATTGAGGAACAAACGAGTAGGTTGTGTTCTTTACGTATCATTCATTGCACATAACCCCAGGCTCGGACAACTGAGGGTGTCCTTTTCCTGCATAATATAAACTTTCTTCCTTTTTTGATAATCTAAATATAATTTAAATGAGAGGCTCAGAAAATTTCTGTCCAACCTATTTTATACCTGTGGGAATAGCATAAATGCATGGGAAGAGACAGCATGTGTATTTTTACTTCTTACTATTGTCTTTGTGACTTTCCTCAGAGCACACATTTAAATTATTCAAGACAGAGAAAAAACTAGTTGGTTGACCAGTTGCCATCCAGGGAAATGGTCCCTGTTTATTCATTTATTCATTTTTTTTATTCTTTGCTGGCTTGAACCAAGTTTATTGAGGAAGTACAGTGAATCAGGCACTATGAGAAGTCCTAAGGCCACATGGTTCCTTATCTTCTACAGTTTCAGCAATCCTCATCAACTTCCACACTCATAAGACAGTTTCAGGAAGTAAGAGCATCTCTGTGAAAACAAAATGCAAAGGATGCCAAGTTGTAATAGGGTCCTGAGGAAGCCAGAGTTCCCTAGCTAACTGGGTTAACAGCCGCTATGATTACATAGAGGCATTTCCCTATTACCTACAAATCCTTTATAACTGGGTGAGATAAAGCAGCTTAGCTGCCCTTCCAAAACCAGACATCGCTTAGATACATATGATCCCAAGAGTTTAATTTCACAGGAGAAAACGAAGTCCAGATCTGTGTGACCATGGCTATAGTGAAAGGGATGCAGTGAGATTGATTTCATGTGTCCTCAAACAGCACCTCAAGCAGCTTCTCCAGGCTGCATTAAAAAAATTATTTTTAATGTTTGTTTATTTTTCAGAGTAGGGAAGGGGCAGAGAGAGGGAGACACAGAATCTGAAGCAAGCTCCAGGCTCTGAGCTGTCAGCACAGACCTTTAGATGGGGCTTGAATTCAGGAGCCACGAGATCATGACCTGAGTGGAAGTCAGACACTTAACTGACTGAGCCACCCAAGTGCCCTTCCAGGCTGCATTTTTTAGGAGACAGTTTCCTGTCTACATTTCTGAGACTTCCTACTCTAAAAATGTTCTGCATGTGGAAAATCTTCCCAAAGGAGTTCACCATTACTGATTTCCTTTCACAGGAAAATTTCTCAGAAACAGTATTGGAATGATGCCCAAGAGGGAGATTTTAAGCTACTGCTAGTATTTATCAAGGCAGATCACTCTCAGAGAAGAAACTGTAAAAGCTTTTAAAACACAGAGGTAGTGCTGCTTTCGTCTGGTTCTTCCTTCAAACTAATACTGCTGGCCTTCGTTTTTCTTCATGGGAGCCAGTTTCAACTGAGTATAAGCTGTACTTTCTAAAAGAACTATGAGATGAAAAAAAGTGGTCTGGACGGTGATGATACTGGGTAATAGAGCATTATGGGCTCTAGAAGTGCAACAGGCCTGGGGCCAAGTCCCAATTTTCCCACTCGATAGCTGGGTGAACCTGAGCAAGTTGCTTAATTTCTCTGCCTCAGTTTCTTCATTTGTACAACAGGGATAATAGGACCCATTCATAGGGTGGTGAGGATGATTAAATGTCACCTTGAAGGCACAGAACTTCGCACACTGCTCAACACAGAAGAGGTGCTCAACACCTCCCCCCCTTAGTTCACATTATTTAACAAACATTTGAGTATTTACTATATGTCAAGCATTATGCTATTACTGCATTTGTGAAGTCAACTTGCTAGTACAAAGTTACATATAGATGACGATGGTGATAGTGATCATGATGGGGTGGTAAGGGAGAGGATGGTGATCAAACAGCACAAGTAGGAAAACACAAGATGTCCCTGAATAACCCCAGTGATTTGTTCTTCAAAGTTTCACCTCAAATACTCTTAAAAACCTGGCAGTGTTATAACTGAGATTTAACCAACTCACTCTTTGGGATGATATTGAGCTGAATTTTATCCCCCATTCTACAGCCACAGAGGGCCTCCTAAGCTAATTAATGCTATAAACTAGATGGGAGGGGAATTTTGCCTGCATCAGAGAACAGTTATATCTAAGCACTTTCGCCTATAATTTTCAAACAAGCATTGTAATTGCAAAGTAAGCAGAAGCCAGCATTGTTGAGCCCAGCTTTGTACTCATTACCACTTGCCATTATTTTCTCATTAACGCTGGTCCTGGAGCTGGCAAAAGCCCACTCAGCCTCATCCTAGCTACTGTGCTCCTATGCAATGGAGCAAAATGCCATAAAGGATTATATACTGCATGAATTCAGGACTTGGGGATAATGTGATAGCTATGACCACTACCTCCAGAGTCCACCCACATGAGTTCAAGTCCAGCTTGAGTCCATCTTGTCCTCTACAACTTCAGTCAGCTTAATTCACTTCCTGGGATTCCTCCCCTCTCAATGTGGATAATGACAGTCAGTACCCAACTAGTAGAGTACAATTAGGTTTAAAGAGATAATCTGGGGGGCGCCTGGGTGGCTCAGTCGGTTAAGCGTCCGACTTCAGCTCAGGTCACGATCTCGCGGTCCGTGAGTTCGAGCCCCATGTCAGGCTCTGGGCTGATGGCTCAGAGCCTGGAGCCTGTTTCCGATTCTGTGTCTCCCTCTCTCTCTGCCCCTCCCCCGTTCATGCTCTGTCTCTGTCTCAAAAATAAATAAACGTTAAAAAATTTAAAAAAAAAAAAAAAAGATGATCTGGGATGCCTGGGTGGCTCCGTCAGTTGAGCCTCCAACTCTTCCTTTCAGCTCAGGTCAAGATCCCAGTGTCATGGGATCAAAACCTGTGTTATGCCTGCACTGGGCATGGAGCTTGCTTACGATTCTCTCTCTGTCTCTCTCTCTGTCTCTCTCTCTCCCTCCCTCTGCCCCACCGCCCCCCCTCCCCCACCACTCACACTGTCTCTGTCAAAAATAAAATTAAAAAAAATTCTTTTTAATTTAAAAAATAAAGATACTCTATGAAAGTCCTTTAGTGCAGTGTTGACTCATAGTTGGCACTTAAAAAATTTAGTTGCTACCATTTTTTATCATTATCATCATTGTTCTAACCTCAGATAGAATCAGTGAGATCATAGTGGGTAAGGGAAGTCCCATAGCTTGACAGAAGAACAGGAGCCTCCAGAGTTTCAGAAGGAGAAAAAGCAGTTAACCTTAGCAAGACATATCCATGTGAAATCTCAATTTTAAAAATTCCACTAACATACTCAAAGGCAAGTCTCATCTTTTTCCTATGAATATGAAAAAAATCCTAGAGGAGGATTATACTGTCATCTTATGTCAGCAACCTACATTTCAAAACAAATTAATAAAATAACAAAAAGAATTATTAGCATCTAGGTTGCCAAAAGGCCAATTTTTATTTTACTTATTTATTTGGTGAAGAGGCAGGGGAAAAGAGTTGTATTTCTCAAAGCCAGGCTTATTGATCCCTCCTTAAATGCATTATCAAGCTAGGATGTGTAGTCACCAACTGCTTCCTACTAGCTGACTCGGCGAGCAAACCAACACCCCAGGGATTCCATTTCTACCTTAGAAAGTCAACTTTCCAAGTCAAGGTAATGTTGTTACACTTTCATACTGAATTGCTCTTCAAGTAAATCCAAGATATTAGGGTATTAACTTACTAGTGGAAAAAATTGGGTGTATGTTTTCTAAAAGTTTTCAAACTCTCTATGTGTATAGCAAAGCATGTTTCTGAGTTTCAATGTTTTAATCATTCTAGATCAGAAAAATCTTCAAAACATTTTTAGATGGCAAAATTCTGCAACCAAATGTAGATTACTTAATGTATTCATTTCATCTAAGTAGAACATTTCCGCATTCCTGAACCAAATTTCCAAAGAACCACAGTATAGCTTTTTGTTTTGTATCATCTCCCTTAAAGCCATAGTTCGATTGGGAGAGTTCATTAATTACAAACAGTCAGAATTTTTCCCCCAGGAAAATACTCTATTTGCTCTCCTCCCACTATCTTCTCCCAAGTCAAGTTGCCCTTCTCCTTTGAGCTGCACGTCTAACCCTTGAAAAATGTCATTTCATGTTGCTCTTTCTAAAATGACTTGAGACCTGGGCAGTTTCACTTCTATGCTTGACAAATAATCATTCTTGATTGAGAAATAGGAGAAAACCAAAAATGCTTCCAGTAAAATGAATTTAAAATGTGAAGCTGCTGCAATGTGATATACAGCTGTAGAATAACAGCCGTTTCAGGAAAAGCCACCTCAGAGTAAAGCCACGTTAAGTGATTCTTAGCCTTCATTTATCTTCCCTTCCCCCTAGACAGGAGAATGAGAACTCTTCAAAAATGAAAGAAATCCAGTCTTTGGGTTTCACAGAAGATAAAAACAAACACCTAATTAACTGGTGGCCTGTTTCTCTTCATGAAATATGTATATCGTATAGTCATGCTTACTGTAAGACTCCTATTAGCCCAAAGAAAGACTTCAGAGACCCCATGACCAGCTAAGCAATTAGGAGGGCAAGATCAAGACAATTAACATGAGGAACTTCACACAAATAGGAAGAAACCCTTAAAAAACAAACAAACAAACAACAACAACAACAAAAACAAACCCCAAAACTCCTCCACCCACACTTAAAAAATAGAAAAAAAAATTTCACCAACATCTATACATTTTTTTTAAAAAAGAATCTAGTTTTCTGAATGAGCAATAAGAATTCTATAAATACTCAGGGCATCTGGGTGGCTCAGTTGCCTAAGTGTCCGACTTCGGCTCAGGTCGTGAGATCACGAGTTTGAGCCCTGCGTTGGGCTCTGTGCTGACAGCTCAGAGCCTAGAGATTGCTTCAGAGTCTGCGTCTCCCTCTCTCTCTGTCCCTCCCCCCCTCACACTCTGTCTCTCTCTCTCAAAAATAAACATTTAAAAAAAAGAATTTTATCAATAATCAAAATAATAATGTGTAATGCATTCAAATAATACAGAAAGGAGAGGCATTGCTCTAATGTCTATGAATATAGTAAGAGAGCTTTATATTTTTAATGGCACATGTCATGTTTTTATGAAATGCCCTTAGTTTGTCAGAATCAGTGTGTGTGTTCCCAGACTCCACACTAAATCCATTTCAGAATCCTCAGGTAGCTGACAAAAAAATCTGTATCTTTAAAAGGTCTTTGGATGATTCCAACATATCATCAGGCTTGAGGACATCCAGTTTAAAGGATATAACTAAAGACTGAATGTTCATATTGTCAAATTCTGAGATCTAGAAATACTGGCTTGCCCCACAGTGGGACCAGCTAATATGTCACAGTTTTGGCCAGAAAAATCTCTTTGTCGTATACACTTATACCACATTCATAGAGCATGGGTAACCCTAAATAGGCCTACTTTTCCAGGAAGAAAATATTGATGTTTTGCTACCAGTTTCACTGCAATTTACTGGTACTGAGCTACACTACGGTCATTCCAACAGGGTTTCCTGAAGCTTCCAACAGCACAATAACACATCAATGTAAATACAGCTCAAGAATAAAAACTACATTCTGTGGTAAAAGAGGAGTGGTGGGGCAGATGAGACACAGATTTCAAGGTCACAAGAAGTGGGTCAAATACCTTCTGCTCCCAACAAGTGGGGAGAGGGGAGAAAACTAAAACTAGCATTTATCATTGTTTACTATGTGCCAAACTCTCATCATAGGACATCATGTACTGTTTATTCTAGCTCAGTACTATTAACGCCACTACCTTTTTCAGATTATGAAGACAAAAGAAAACATGTCCATGAAAGGTATGGGAAAGGTGCTGTACAAATACCCAATAGTAATGAGCACTTAGCTCACTCTGCACACAACCAGCTCTCAAGACAAGCTCTGGTTCTGCTATTCCCCCCTGGAACAGCCAACTGTGCTCTTCCCAAAGGCACTTTCTATATCCACAGACATGATCCAAGAATTTAGATTTTTAGCTGCAACATTCAGACAATCTCTTGTATTCCTGGGAGACCACTTCTGGAGGCGAAGTTGGAAGGAAAAGAGATCTTCCGAAAGAAAAGAACCTACCTAAATACCTTGGAGAACACTGAAATGAAAACTAGAGAAGCATTCCATTCCTGGTTGATCAGAATGACTTTCAATCCAAACTGTCAATGGGAAGTGGAAAGTAGAGAAAATTTTCAGAGTAACTGGATCCAAAAAAAAGATCTTTCATTTTATTTCTGGTGTAACTCAAATGATCCCAAAATATATGCTTTCCACTTTTTAAAATCTATGTAGATTTTCAGTAACTTTTTCTGAATTATGTTAGTTTGTTTTTTTTTTTTTACTTCATTAGGCACATATCCTAGACTAAATACCTGAGATTTGAAGAGCAGAAAAATCAATGGCCTCAAAGATTCCATACCTAAGAAATGTTCATATTGGAGAAAAGCAATATTCAGATGTCTGTACTCACCTCTGTCAGCACATCTAAATGGTTCCCTAACATAATAAGTAATGTACTTTAATGAAATTTAAAGAAAAAAAATAGTTCCGTTAATATTTCCTGAATTAAATGTAAGCACAGATGTCAGTTGGAGACTTAGCACATTCTTATTTCAGAAGCAGTAAAGATGTAAGGTGAAAAGTAAAGGAAATATATAGCCCCAGCTGTGGACACAACATGTTGAATGGCCCTATGAGAATTTCATAACCTCCTTGCACCTCAGTCATGGCTTAGTATTAAAGGACAATGACATAGCATTACAGTTGTTGGAAGCACCTGTGTGAGAACAAATATAAGCCCACATTTCCCAGAATATTATTTCTATTTTGAGATTCAAAAGGCTTCTGGTTTGTTCTGTTGACATTTGGTTCTAAGAGATTTAGAATAGAAAAAGGCAAAGTGCAACACTTTCACACTGGTACATCAATAGAAGCATCTTTTAGAGCAATGTTGTCCAGTAAAGACACTCACAAGTCACATAGGTTACTTTAAATTTACTAGCAGCCACAGTAAAAAAATGAAAAGAAACAAGTAAAATTAGTCTTAATAATATACTATGTTAAGTCCCATACATCCAAAACATTATTTCAACATATAACCAATATAAATATAATTATTAATGAGACATTTTTTTGAGATGGGGAGAAGCAGGAAAGGGGCACAGGGAGAGGGAGAGAATCTTAAGTAGGCTCCACGCCCCGGTACAGAGCCCAACACGGGGCTCAATCTCATGACCATGATATCATGACGTGAGCCACAACAAT
Source organism: Lynx canadensis (assembly GCF_007474595.2). Taxonomy (NCBI): domain Eukaryota; kingdom Metazoa; phylum Chordata; class Mammalia; order Carnivora; family Felidae; genus Lynx; species Lynx canadensis. The sequence goes on along the minus strand of NC_044311.2, from coordinate 19,392,789 downwards.
GGAGTCACACAGGCAACCCCTATTTGGCATTTTTTATACTAAGTCATTGAAATCCAGTAGACATCTCAATTTGCACTAGCCACATTTCCAATGCTCAATAATGCATGTGGCTATTGGCTATGTAATGAAAAGCACAGGTACAGAACATTTCCATCACCTCAGAAAGTTCTATTGGACAGTGTTCATTTAGGGTATTAGGAACTTAGAAATGGGGAATTAATTGCACCTTGCTTGAGAAGTTTTGTCTGGGGAGCAGCGGCCAACTCTCAGGTATCCCTAGTTCTTCCTTATATGCCCAGTCTCTGGAGCTAATGATTCCATCAATTTAGAGAAGCTCAAACTTTCCTATCTACAATGTGCACATCAAAGAAATAAATTAAGGGTTTTGAAACTGATGATCCCCAAGATAGGTCCCTTTCAGCTCTCGCACCACCTAAGGCAACTGCTATAGCAGTCTGTATGAATAATATTAACTGACCTTAAAAGAGTTTGTTTCAAAAGGAACATGCACACAAATATTTTGTGTTTCAGTGTTACTTACACTGTCCCTTAAGAGAGGCACAGAAACTCTTGGTTTGAACTTGGCTCTTTCTTTTCCTTTCTGTTTATCAGTGTTTTCCCCAGAAGGGACAGGCACAGAGCCCAGGAGACTTTCTCTCCTGGATATCATCCAAGACTTATCTTGCAGCACACTGCTCTCACTCAGAAGTTCAAGGGCAAACCCAGCAACCTCTTTCTTCCCCCTCCTGAAGTGAACTTGCCAAAACAATAACTCCTTCCCAAAATGATTATCTTAAGAAGAAAATATGTGGTTAAACCATTTAATTAAGTCACGAATTTATTGGAGCCCTGCCACTGTGGATGTCTAAATTTGGTAAGTTCCAATGTACATATTCAGCAAGAAACAGGAACCCTTACATAAAGGGTGCCAGCTATCCTTCTGCTATTTCACTGTGAGCATATGTGCCTCAGAGAGAACAACTGGTTCCATTTTCCTCCACCATTGAGTTTCTCTTTGCCATGAGTATCATCTAAACTTTATTATCACTGAAGCATAGTTGACACACATTTATTACATTAGTTTCAGGTGTATAATCTTTTAATTAAAATATTTTGTGTGCACACGGTCCCTAAACTCAGCTGTGCATTTGATTGCCTGGTTAAGGAATTTATCAAGGATATTTCGACTCTGCACTATTTTTGCCCAAAGACTTGATTTGATTGTACATCCTACCCCCTGAGTGAGGTACACCAGTATGTACCAAGTTTTATATGGCGGGTTTACCCGAGATTTCCTCTTAAAGTTGACACTGGTAGCGTAGACAAAAGCATGTACACAAACAACTATAAAATTTCGGAGAAAGCTATAATAACTGTTAGTTAAAATCAAATATGAAAACCCAAAGAGTCAGTAACATTTCTCTCAGTTAAAGTAATGTTTCTTAGAGGAGGTGGCATTTGAGACAGGTCTTCAAGGAGAAGAAGGATTTCAAAGAACAGGGATAGGGTGGAGCAAATTAAGACCCAGCAGGAAATTACATAAATTAATGTATGAAATTGAGAAATTAGAGTAATGAAAAAATAGGCAGTATTTCAGTTGGGCCAACGTGCAGGAAGCATCAAAAAAATGAGGAAATATGTATGGAGATAGAGGCTTGGACCCAAGGTTAGTTGTAATCAAAAAAAGTCTGTGCTTATAAGCCCCAATGTGCCTAATAGTTCAAACATATGGTGGTGTTCTCTCCTCCATATTTTTATTCAAGGACCCAGGCTCCTTACGTCATGTGGCTCATCATGTGGCAGGAGTAAATGAATAGGCACAAGCTGGCTTTCTCCTTCAGTGAGCTAAGAATGACTGTTACATTTTTAAAGGGTCATAAAAACATAAAAATAAAAGGTTTGTACTGACAGAGACCATCCCACAAAGCCTAAAACATTTACTATCTGGCCCTTTCCAGAAAAAAGGTTGGCAACTCCTACCTTAGAGTCTCACTGTCTTCCGTAGGCAGCAATCACAAGGAGAAAAATTCAGCAGAGTGGCCTCAGACCCTTTTTAAAACCCTTGCCAAAATGAAATAACACCACTTTTGCTTCCCTTCTATTGGCTAGAACTTCAGTCACATGGCCACTTCTAATTCCAAAGGCAGCTGGGAAATGTAGCTCAGCTGTGTGTGTTAAGAGGAAACAGGTTTTTGGTGAAGAGCTACCAGTCTCTGACCACCCGGTTAGGGTGTTTAGATTATCTTCAAAAGGCAATGAGAACCCACAAAGGATTCTGAAGAGATAACTGATGTGATAAAATTGTCTATGAGCATTTCCTTACTGAAGTTGTAATAAGCAGTCACCTGCAGGAAGCAGAATTCACGTATTCTCAAGTCAGTAAGGCGCTAACACAGACTTAAGTGCACCTGGCAAATGGCCCAGACCAATTTTTAAAAACTATCCATTCGTCAATTAAACTCATCCACAAGGTAATTAGCATAGTGATTTTCACTCTCCGGAGAGTATAGGCCATAGGGAAAAATCAGGAGTTGTAAGAATTTACAATTACCGTAGATTCTTTATAGAATGCTATGTGAAAAAGGTCAACAGCACAGTATAGATGTAAAGATAAATTTCCTTCACTAAAGAAGAACAGAACTGATACTAGTAGAAACACAAGGGCCATATGGAGAATTGGCAGTTCAGGGTCTGAGGATCTCTTTGCCATTTGTAAAATAAACACAGGCTTTCAAATCAGAATGACCTGGTTTAATTTCTACTGTGACAACAGCTGTATGTCTTCGGGAAAATCACTTAGTGTCTCTGTACTCAAGTTTCATCATCTGTAAAATGGAGGTAAAAGGGAAAAAAAAAGAACCTTTCCTGCAAACTGCTCTAAGAATTAATAATAATATACAGTAAACAGCTGACTCAGTACCTGGCAGAGAATAAACCCTCAACAGATTTTGACTACTATCATTACTGTTACCATTGTCATGCCCATTTAAGGCCTCTTTTGAACAAAAAATGAAGTCATTTGTATCCTAAAATTTCACATAATTTGCAAAACTATTAAAATATGTGGTTACAACTTGCTATTACATTTCAACTTAATAAACGAAGATGTTCAAAAAGCAATCTCTTTAATTAAAAGGCATCTGATATTCAATTCAAAAACAAGAGCCAATAAACTGGATCCAGTCCATTGTTCATACACTTTTATGGCTTTCTTTACCTTTAAATACTTGTACCTAATGGTTCCTGGATGAGGGTTATAGGAAGAGTCATTTTCCATTATGAGATGCCTGCATTAGTTACAGGAGTCATTATATGGTAGACAGGAAGTAAAAGGCAATGCATATAAAACAAAATTAGGGGCATCTGGGTGGCTCAGTCATTTAAGCATCTGATTCTTGATTCACCTCAAATCAGTCTATGGCCATACCACCCTGAAAGTGCCCGATCTTGTCGGATTCAGCTCAGATCATGATCTCAGGGTTCGTGAGACTGAGCTCCACGTTGGGCTCTGCGCTGACAGCAAGGAGCTTGCTTGGGATTCACTCTCTCTCCCTCTCTCTCTGCCCCGCCCCTGCTCACATGCCCGGTTTCCCTCTCAAAATAAATAAATAAACTTAAAAAAAATGAAACCAAATTATTCTGTGTCCATCATCTGAGGACAACTCCACAACAAAATCAATGATCAACGTAAGAAAAAATTATATATCATGGAGACACATGGTAGGCATTCAGTGAAGATTTGTTGTTGTTTAATAAATTAAGGTGGATGCAACCTGTGGTTTATGAGTAACTCTTCTTAAAGATCTCTGTCATCTGCCTACAAAGTTGAAACAATCCCCACCTTAAGCTGGGTTCCCTCAGAGGCAGGTCTGAGTCAAGAATATAAATGCACATGGTTTATTTTCAGGGCCACCCCTAGAAGATCTGGGAGGGAGGCAGGAAATAAGACAAGGAAAAGAGAGAAGCAAATTCACCAAGTTCTAATGAGTAGGCTACCTCTGAAGGCAACTCAGGCTCAGTGTTTCTGGGAATCTCTGGGGAACAACATAAAACATGCCTTAGGGTTGTCCCATGACAGGAGGAGTGAGGAAACTGGGGGATTTACCCATCAACTCCAATTGCCCCAGCTTAAGGGTGACACCTGAGATTAATACCCTGCCACTCTAGCATGGTGCTCCCAGTGGTGCTGAAGAAGTATGAGTGATGCACTAACAATGCCTGCTGAAATACACAAGGAGAATGTATATTAACGTTTAAAGATAAAATCATCCAAGAATTGTTATCATAACCGCTATTTTATCTAAGAGGAACTCTTTTTCTGTCTACTCTAAACCATAACAGAAACTCTGATTTTTCATCATATTCATCAGGGTTTCCAGAGAAACAGAAGTAACAGGACATGTGTATTCATGTGTGTACATAGAGGTAGCAATACAGATACAGATGTAGATTTATTATGAGAAATTGGTTCACGTGATTACTATAGAGACTGACAAGTTCCAAGACCCACAGGGTGAGTCAGCAAAGAGGGCCAATAGTGTAGTTCTAGTCCAAAAGTTGGCAGGCTCAAGTCCCAGGAAGAGCTAATGTTTCAGTTTAAGTCTGAAGGCAAGAAAAAAGCCAGTGTCCTAGTTCAAAGGCTATCAAACAGGAAGAGCCCCCTCTTGGAGGAGGGTCAGCTTTTTTGTTCTCTTCAGGTCTTCAGCTGATTGGATGAGGCCCACCTACATTAGGGAGAGCAATCTGCTTTGCTCAGTCTACCAATTTAAATGTTAGTCTCTGGGTGACTGCGTGGCTCAGTCAGTTGAGCATCCAACTCTCTTGATTTTGGCTCAGGTCATGAACCTCTCTCTCTCTCCCTCTGCCCCTCTACTCTGCTTGTGCACTTTCTCTCTCTAAAATGAAAAAAATAAATAAATAAAAATTTTAAAAATAAATATTAGTCTCACCCAAAACCACCCTCATAGAAACCCAAAATAATGTGTGAGCAAATATCTAGGCATCCCATAGCCCAGTCAAGATGACACATAAAATTAACCACCACATTTGTTTAGTGAATGTAGCAGCCAGTGTTTTTATGGTTTGAGAACTCAAAATATTTAAATTGTTCCATGCGTTCTCAACAGACAAAAATTATACCAGAAAAACCAATTATAGGAGAGAATGTTCAAACTAGTTCCCACTAATGAAACACATCATGACAATAGCTTTATATTGTTTCTGTCAGTCACATATTCAGAGCCAACTGGTCTTTAGCATTAGGGATCGGTCACAGATCTATAGTCAAGAATGTTCATTTCAAGAATATTTGAATGGACCACAATGGGAAGGAGTGTAAAGGTATACACATTTTTATCTTATTATATGACGCAGACATTGCTGCTTTATAGATAAACAGATTTCAAAATCAATGACCTAAACGACCTTTGGGTTTCCTAAATACAAGTAAAGAGATACATCCAAATGTAGTAAATGACCAGTGTTTTCATTATTTGTAATCAATAAGATCTTATCTTTCTAAATATTAACTGTTTCACTATAGTTATGCCTGACACCCTATGCTTGAGTCCCAAAAGGTCAAAAAGATCATGACTCCTCGCTCTCAAGGTCTGTGTTCTTACTAAAAATCAAAACAAGTGACTGGCTATTTCTCGGGTCTGGCTATAGATATGTCAGAAATCACAATATCTCATTAAAAATTTTATCAGCTGAATATGATAATATATAGTAAGTCATTTGTGTGGGTTTTTTTGAATAATAAAAATTAGCACATTTTTGGTATAAATTATATTTTGCCCAAAAAGAAGTGATGAGTATTTGGCGGGAGAGGGGTGAATTATTATTATTATTATTATTATTATTATTATGTTACTATTACTATTATTATTATTATTATTACCTAGATGTAAAGTAAGAAGAAATTAGCCAGGCACTCTACTAGATAGTAAAAATCCATGCCCTCATGAACTTTATATTTGGGGAGCAGGGGAGGGAGATAGAAGCCAATCACTAAAAATATAAGAAAGCTAAATCAAGTAAAAGGAACAGGAAGTACAAAGGAGAGGACTTACTGCTTTAAATACAATAGCCAGGTGAAGCTTCTTGATGCGCCAAAGATGTATCTGGAGCAAGCGCTTTCCAGGCGGAGGGAGCAGCAAATACAAAGCCTGTTGGGGTCAAGAACCAGTAAAGCAGCTCTCTTGAGGATCCGAGTGAACACAAGGAACAGCAACAGGAGGTGGGGTCCAACCAGGGTGGTGTGGAGTGGCTAGTTCACCTAGGGCCTTGTAGTCCATCCTAAGGACCTTGGCTTCACTCCAAGTAAAACAGAGCAAGGATTCAAGCAGAGGAATGACACTACCTGTCTCAGATTTCAACAAGATCACTTCGGTGGCTGCATTGAGAGCAGACTAATGAAGGCAGAGGTGGAACCAGAGAGACCACAAAGGTGGTTAGGGAGGTGATCTAGCTGAGAGGAGACAGGATTTTTTTCCAAGATGGTAGCAGCGGAGTTGGTGAAATGGTTAGGTTCTAGATATATTTTAAATGTTTACTTATTTATTTTTGAAAGAGAAAGAGAATATGCATGCATGTGAGTGTAGGAGGGGCAGAGAGAGAAGGAGAGAGAATCCTAAGCAGGCTCTATGCTGTCAGCGCTGAGCCCAACTCAGGCTTGATCTCACAAACCATGAGATCATGACCTGAGCTGAAATCCAGAGTCAGATGCTTAGCCATCTGAGCCACCCAGGCGCCCCTCTAGATATATTTTAAAGTTAAAGCCAATATAATTTTCTGGCTGATCCTATGTGGTAAGTGAAACACGTAGATGATGTGTCACAGACCCCTCCAAAATGCCAGGCCTGAGCAGCTGGAAGCATGGAAGTCCCATCTAGTGACATGAAGAAGACGAGGACTTGGGAAGGAGGAAGTACTCTCTCAGGCAGAAATGCTAGTTGTGAGACGCTTATTAAATGTTCATGTGGAAAATCAAGCAGATAGATGTACAAGTTTGGAGGTATAGGAGAGGTCCATATTGCAGATATGACTTAAGAGTATCATCTTCAGGGGCGCCTGGGTGGCTCAGTCGGTTGAGCGTCCGACTTCAGCTCAGGTCATGATCTCACGGTTTGTGAGTTCGAGCCCCGCGTCAGGCTCTGTGCTGACAGCTTGGAGCCTGGAGCCTGCTTCGGATTCTGTGTCTTCTCCTCTCTCTCTCTCTGTGCCCCTCCCCTGCTCATGTTCTGTCTCTCTCTCTCTCAAGAATTAATAAACTTAAAAAAAAAGAGTATCATCTTCAGAGATGGCATTAAAGCTGGTTGAAGGCAGCAAGAGAGAGCATTCACAGAGAAAAGAAAAACTATTCAAATAGAAATAAGTTATGGAAAATAGCATATGATTGAAAATATATAATTTCCCATTATAAATCTTTTTTTAATGATTAGAAAATTAAAAAAAATACAATATACATAAAAGCCAAATGAAATTTAAATCACCCATAATCTCTACCACCCAGAGACAAACACCATCAATATTTGGTACACTTTTATAATTAGGATAATACTACACAACTGTATTGTAACCTGTTTTGTTTTTTCACTTAATAGATTATGAACTTTTCCCAAAGTAAATTACCTATGAATATGCCATTATCTATTTAACCATTTCTTCGCATTGCTGGACCTTTAGAACATTTCCAATTTTTCACTATTATGTATAACCCTGCAACTTTACCTATGCAAGTAAATCTGTGTATGCATCTCTGATATTTCCCTATAACACATTCCCACAAATAGAATTACTGGGTTGAATGATGTGTACCTTTGCATGATTTTTGATACATGATGCCAAATGGCTCTCAAGAAATACTGAATTAATTCATATTCATAAGAATGTATTTTTTCCCACCCTCTGCACTGAATAAACAAACACCTTGGTAAATTTGAAAGATAGACTATGACATTTCAATGCTGTCACATTCTTTGTTTCTAGAGAAGTTAAATAAGTTTCATATTTTTATTGGCTCTTTAAATTTCTTATTTTATGAATTACTTTGCTCCTATAAATTACTTGCTCATATCCTTTGCCTATTTTTCTAATAAGGTGTTTATCTTTTCTTTACTGATTTATAAAAACTTTTTATAAATTAAGTAATACAAGTTCACTTTGTTTTGGTTTTTCTGAGTTCCTTTATGTAAAGTAAATCAGGGTCCCTCCTAGATCCTGATGCAAACACCAGAAACTATATTGTTACATCCCAAATTAGTTCTAAATTCAGAGTCTTCCATTCCATTAAGAGGTCCTACACTATTCCTAAGGCAAGTGCCAGGAGTTCTAAGATAACATCTATCAAAAGGTGATTGTTAGAGGACCCACACGAATAATTCCCAGGAACCCTGCTTAAATATGCAGATTCTTGGGCACCAACATAAACCTACTGAATGAAAATTTTGGTGAAGGAGGGTAAGCTGAGAATTTTCTTCTTTGACACGTTCTCCACATGATAGTTTTTGCACAATAATGTTTGGGAATCACTTGCAGCAGATAAAAGGGATAATAGAATTAACTCTCAGAACTTTAAGACCATTAATGTTGGGTTAGGTTTCAATTGTAGCAAGGCCTTATGGCATTGCCTTGCTCTAGACTCACTCACCTTAGGGATTTTCTTAGTGTCAATAGTGTGGGCAAGGAATGGCAAATGGCCCAGTGAATATCATGGCAGCCCCTGCCATTATATAACAGGTTATACAACCCACCTCTCTAGCTATGGATGTAGATGTACAGATGTTCCATGGCACCAGAAAGACCATTTAGAACACAACAGAAACATGCCAAGAAGGAGCAGGATCTCTGTATTCTAGTCACTCCTGTAAATTTCCCCAGAGTGGATAGCTACGGCAGATACCATTTTCTGCCTTAATATAGCACAAACGACTTTTACTTAAACAAACAAATGACAACAGCAACAAAAGCCGAACGTCTTTTGTGCCCTCATAGTTTCATGTCTCAACACTTTGCTGAGGTCATTTCCACAGCTGTGGGCAGGTAGCACCCGACAGCATTCCTTCCACCCAGTGGAAGCATTCCTTCCGCCCTTAGCTATGTTAGATACCTTCCAGGAGCCACCAGGTGAAACTTGAAGATTCAGGAGAGTTAACACCTCTAGGGAAATGGTTCTCAAAGTGTGGCCCCTGGACTAATAGCCCAGCATTACTTTAGTACTTGCTAGAAACACAAATTTTCCAGCCCTATCCCAGACCCACTGAATCAGGGACCCCAGGGTAGGGTCACCAATGTGTGGTTGCCCAAACTTTCCAGGTGACGCTGATGAATATTAAAGGGGGAGAGCCAGTAGATGCATCAGAGACACATGAAGAGTACATGAAAAACTGAGAACTGAGCCTGCCCCACAGTTTCTGATGCAGCGGGTCTGGAGTGGGGCCCAAGAACCTGCATTTCCAACAGATTCCCAAGTGATACTGATTCTGCTGGTCCCCAGACCACACTTTGAGAAAAACTGACCTAGGGAACCCTTCAATCAAGGTGGAACAGAAGCAGGTAGGTAAATGATTCCATCTTCTAGGTCTCAGTGGATAATCTTGAGGCACATTTCTTGAGATTCCTAGAGTTCCCAAAAGAGTTGAGTTCAGGTTGCACCAGGGAGTAACCAGTTTAATTACACACCCTTGGTTTGGCTTTAATTCTCTGTTCTACTCTTCCAAGCCCCATGCTCTAATTCCTTGGGATCACTTCCCAAAATAAACAACTTCCACAAGTCCTTCCACTCTCAAGCTCTACCTTTTCTGGAGGAATCCATGCTAAACAGCACCTCTCCCATAAACTTCAACATACATGCTTACTGTCCCACAGATTTCAATAATCTCTTGCAATATTCACTTGCTCAGTATACATCTCACTAGCTTCTCATTTCAATAAGTGCTCATATTCATTTCCTTTGACTTTGGAACATAACTTTCCTAATACTCAGTAAAAAGATACCAAGTTCTGCCAGAAGCACCCTTAGTTATGTTTCAAGAGCATTCTATTTGCCTACCCAAATAAACACCTACTAATCCAAATATTCCTCAATATCATTATCTATATCAATATCAATGTCAATATCCACAACAGGATAACTGCTACCTGACTTCCTGCTGACATCTGAAGGCTGTGGCATGTTGTCTGGAGAGTATGAAAGAAGACTACTCATTTTGCCCTCATGGGGATGCTAATTAGGAAGAAAGCAAGACCCTTACTAAGTTTGAAATGGTGAGCTCCTTCTCCCTGAAATGTGCCTGCCCTAGGATTCTTGCCCCCAAAAAAGGCCTCCTGTGGAATTTAAAAAAAGGATTTAGGGGCATCTGGGTAGCTCAGTCAGTTGAGCACCCAACTCTTGATTTCAGCTCAGGTCATGATCTTATGAGATCAAATCCACATTGGGCTCTGAGCTGACAGCACAGAGCCTATAGGGATTCTCTTTATAACTCTCTGCCCCTCTCCTGCTCGTGTTCTCTCTCTCAAAAATAAATAAATAAACTTAAAAAAATTGCTTTATTTAAAAGAAAGGATTTAACTACACCAAGGCTTTCTCTGGCTAAGGAAGAAATGCATGAGTACTATCAAGATAACCAATGGGAAGGCTGCCACAGCTGAGAAACAGGAGAGAAAATCAAGAGGAAGTGTTTCCCCTACGAGGCCTGCTGAGAAATTTTACAGCAGGCTTTAAAATTGTTGAGATGAAAGAGAGGATCAGAATTAAGTCCTGAAGTACATTTCTCTTTTCCTTCTCTAGCCAGGATATTTTTGTTAAATACAGTTTAGTGAAAGAAGTAGGATTAATCAAAAAGGATCTGCAGAAAGAAAAAAAACAATAATGAAGTCTGCAGTCTATCATTAAAATGTAAGCAAGAAGACAGTGTGTTGTAAAACAGGGAGTAAGGGCGGGATATGGGAAGGCTGAGTAAGACCAGGGAAATCTCCAGCTGGGAGGAGAACTTTGGATCCCATGTACTTAGTAATTTATAGCACCCTGACATGAGATAAGTCATCTTACCTTTGACTGTAGTTTTCCCTTAACTCATTTATTACAGCAAATGACTGGAAACCCAGAGCATGTGATTTATTTATCTATCAACTTGCTCAAGCCCAGAACTAACCCAGAGAGAAAACAGGGATGAGAAAACCATCTATCATTTTGAATTAAACACTTGTTACCAAATCAGGAAAATTTGTCCTTTGTCCAACCTATGTCCATGATCAATAATAAAAGGGCATGCCTTGGAAACAAGGTGACTTGAAGGCTTCAACTTAATCCCTAGACTTCTGCAAACTTGAGCTTTAACCTTCAAACACAACAGAGCATGGAGTTTGGCAGCAAATGATCCAATAATCTCAATGCTGATGGGAAAATTGTGACTTGCTTAATTTAAAATATAGTTTCACTGTGAATATTTCAAGTTTTGTTTTGGTTCTGGCCTTTAATACTTACTGATAAGTATGCAGAAAGAGATACTTTGGGACTTTTTATTACCATATTGCCTATTACTGCTTCTGTGTTTAAAAAATCTACTTATTGCAAGCAGAGTACAGTCAATTTGTGCATATTGGATTTAATTTTCTACTAAGCAAATAAAAATGCCTAAATGCAATTTACATATCTTCTTTTTTTCAAATATTGTATATGTACTTTGATTTCTAGTGCCGTCTGAATGACCCCATGCTGAAAGATTTTCATTTTGCATTTCCAAAATACATACAGAACCCATTAAATGAAATAAATGTAAGTCATAATTTATATAGGAAAGAAAATGCTCCAATCATAACCCAATGATTTTATATAACCAATATGTCCCTGGCCTCATTGGCCTACAATTGACCACAAAATGAGATCACATTTTCTTTTGTACACCCAAACTATTACACCAAAGTCTTGGCTACCACCGACACCCCTCCTCCAAACGACCTTCAGCTATTTCTGACAATGTCCCACGATGCTGCCAGCTACGTGTGGACTCAGGTGAGGGGGGACAAGCCTCCCCTCTGACTCTCCCCTTCAGCTATCTTTGTCATTCAACCTCTACTGCCCATGACCTGCCAGATATCGACCAGCCCATGACATGGTCATCCTCTGCCACTTACTTCTACTGCTCCCAGCTTTATCTGAGAGGACCCTGGTCCTCCTATCCTACTCCACAGCAAAGACCCACAAAGGCCTCTGCTGAACTCCCCCAAAACATCAACAGACAATCTGGAAACAAAGCTAAGTTGATTCAAGTTCAGAGCAATAAGGAAAAATACCATCCTGACAAAGGCTCAGCAGTGTCTTAAGGCAGAGAAATCAAAGGTAGGGTATTTATAAGGCTTTAGAGCCTGGGTTCAAGAGGTTTAAGGTCTGTCTTTTGAGGTGAGGGACTGACTAGGATTGAGCAAAGTCTGTGACATAATAGTTGAGGATTGGTGGATGCAGAGGTAATGGTCTGGAAGTGAATCTTGATAAGTATTGTTTGAGAAGCAAGCTGTTTGCCCAGGTGAGCAGACTGCTGGCTCTAATAAGTTGATAAGTGGGAATTTCCTGAAGCAAACAGGTTATATATTCATGTCATCTTTCCCAGGCAAAGGTCTCCTGGAGCAAATAACTAAGTTTTGTTAACATTGGTGGACTAGAGCCTTATTGACATCTTGTTGACATCAGTGGGCTCAGTTTCACCTCCCTTCTTTGACAGGCCACACCTGCTTAGGGTCTCAAAGACCAGCTTCCTGCCCTACTCCGGATCCACCTCATCTGGCCAAGGGAGGTTCATTCCCTTCTACCAAAGCATTCCAGAACCTCAGAATTGGCCCAACAGACTTTCAACCTCATTGGGAAAAAACAAGGAACACTTCCCTTCTTTCTCTTCCAGATTAAGGCCAGCCTTCCCTTTGTTCCTTTCTCCTGCCCAAACTTAACACAGACTTGCAATCAGAATGCCCTGACTCCCAGCGAGGGTATGGTCTGGCTCTAGCCCTATGATCCAATAAGAGAATCACACTGGCATATTTCTCAGTTTCTAGGTCAATTAGTCTTTTTCATGGTCTCTTTGTAACCAACATATCCTAGAAACTAGACCAAAACACATGTTCTTATACTTGTATGACTATATTCCTACCCAGATTTTCCTTCAAGGCAAAAAGAAAGAGATTGACTGTTGAAGATAATGAGAAAATGCCCTCTTCTGCCCTGCAATTTAAAATTGATTCTAGATAATGTGTTAATTTTTTTTAAAATTCTCATCTTAATTGCCAAACCAAAGGAAGCCTAGAATGAATAAATATATAGGAACCTAAACTGAGAAAATAAATACTATGCAATACATACTTTTTTTTAACCTGTGTTTTTAAAGCCATTTAAGGAGATATTTAGACTGCTTATGAATGGCTCCAGCTTTGGGATAGAATATGAGATTCTCCTTGATGGCTTCAGTTAATGCCTTAATTTTAAATACAGTGACAAAATCATCTGACTCTAGGGTATAAATTCTGGAGTCACAAAAGCACTAAGGCCCCTCAACATCCTGTTTCATTAGGCAAATGTGTACAATTCCAAAATCAAGAGACAATTGGGGTATCTTGCAATTAATGCCATAATAAGTGCTCTCCTAGGAGGCAAACATCCAAATAATCATAGGAAAATAAAAAATACACATGGAATGGGATAAGTATTATTACCTTATCTAAGTCTATCAACTCCTTGAAGTCGGAGCCTATCCCTACTAGCAAATACAAAATAATTGTTAAATGTTTGATGGTTGATTGACTGACTAAATGAATGAATGAATAAGTACGTAAATGAATGACTACAATCAGCCCTCCTGAGGTTCAGCACACTGAATTTGGCAGAGAGATCTTGGAAATGCAATCAGGTAGAGCTACAAGAGAAAGAATTCTTCATTTTGAAAACTTTGCTGACACAGCAAATTAATATGAATTCCTAAGCTCCACAGGAAACTGATAGACCAAAACACGAATCTAGAAATAGTGGAGCGTACCAATATAGCAGCAGATCTGGAGGCAAATCCCTGGCAGAGGGCAGAATCAAGCAAAGAGGTTAAGAGATGGAAAATAGCTGGACCCACTCCTTTGAGCTGAAGCAGTCCCTCCGTTGAGCAGGACAGTGAATCCAGATGCAGTTAGGCCCTCAGACACTATCAATATCTTGCAAGCGGCTGTAGAACTTTGGGATCTTGCCATTCAGCATCTACTCTTTGGCTGTGGTGGGAAGTGGAGAGAAAATGGCCAGGTCAGAGTTCTGAGTGCCGAACAAATACCCAGCCACTGAAGAGAGAAATTGTCCCAGGCTTCTATGTCCTAGTCAATACAAGTATGAAGCTCTCTCAAAATAATTCAGGCCTTATGTCCCAAGCATCTCGAATGTAAGAGTCACATCTACAAATGCCACATGCTCATTAATTCTGACTTCAAATAAGCAAAGTCTTAGAGTTGTTCCTAATTAAAACCTATGCTTCATGGTGAATATATATTTCAGTTTCTATTTAAAATCTGATCCTAGGGGCACATGGATGGCTCAGTCAGTTGAATGTCCCACTTTGGCTCAGGTCACCATCTCACTGCTTGTGAGTTCGAGCCCCATTTGGGGCTCTGTGCTGACAGCTCGGAGCCTGGAGCCTGCTTCAGATTCTGTCTCTGTCTCTCTTCCCCCTCCCTTGACCCCCTCTGTCTCTCTCTCTCAAATATAAGTAAGCATTTAAAAATAATAATAAGGGGTGCCTGGGTGGCTCAGTTGGTTAAGCATCCGACTTTGGCTCAGGTCATGATCTCGGAGTTCGTGGGTTTGAGCCCCATGTCAGGCCCTGTGCTGGCAGCTCAGAGCCTGGAGCCTGTTTCAGATTTTGTGTCTCCCTCTCTCTCTCTCTGCTTCTCCCCAGCTAGCAATCTGTCTCTCACTCTCTTTCAAAAATAAATCAACGTTAAAAAACTTTTATAAATAATAAAAAAATAAATAAAATCTGATCCTAACAACATCCATAGAAGCAACTCTTGTTTGGACCTTGAGATATTTTTATAAATAATTTGTATGTAATTCAGTCTATTTCAAAGATAAAACAGACACACTGAACAATGTGATTTTATTTGGTAGCTACTAACATCTACACAGAATTTCAGATTACCAAGGGTTAATTAGCTCAGGCTCGTTGCAACCCAGGAGTATTTTTGCAAGATGGTTTATTTAAATCTAATCCATTCCTGGAAATGTATTATACATTGAATTTCCAGACAGTAGAAGACTATATTCCATTATGTTGAATGGGAAAAATAAATAATGTGTTTCCAGCCCATCCAAAATCCCCAACACATTTACCTAACTATCACTAAAACCCTTAGACACCTATACGACAGTACACCACAGACCTCTACAGAACGCAAACATTTAAAACACTAGTTACTGAATTATTGAACACTTAATGAGCTCATTAGCGGGTATGTTTATATGTAGTACTTACCGATTCTAAACAATATTAGACATGAAATACATTTTTTCTTCTAGTCTGCCACAAATACATATTTACTGTAGAAAATAAGCAGTATATTAAAGATTCTAAAGAACACCAAAGCTACTATATAAATTGAAGCAGGTTGGTAGGACAGGGAGTGGAGTGGGAGGTAGCAGTGCGCACAGAAAGGGGTAAAGGGTCTGATATCAAGCCAAACTCCACAAAGGGTGACTTTGGCTCAACCCCAGGAGAGGCGGCACTCTGAGACCACGTGGGCACACTTCAGACTTGCTCCAGTAGAGGGCAAGGGACTGGAAGTATTTTTACCCCCCACCTATCCATTTTTGGTTAAGGGTTGCCTTTGGGGTGAGGTATGACTAAATTCCCACCTATTTCTGACTCTCTGTGTATTTAAACAAAGCAGATTCTGGAAGCCTGAGGGCAGCCCTTAAACAAAGGGGTGCTGGTTATTACTAGTAAAAGCCCCCAGGCTGAACACAACCGCAGACATTCACTACTCTGGTACCTTTTCTGTACAGATGTAGAACTGAGGCCTCCAGAGATGAAGTAATGTGTCACACGGTGACTGGGAGGTATGGGAAGAAACAGCAGGGCTTTTGACTTCTTCCTTTTCTATTTTGTTAATTTTGATCACATATATCAGCTAAGCTATCGTTTTTCCCAACTGCAAATCCTGATTTCTTTGGTTTTCACTCGTACAGAAGCACTCCATTGACTCAGGTGTCTTAGGTGACTTAGGAGGCTCTGGTACCTGTATTTGAAACTGGGTCTGTTATATCTTGACTTTCTAATCCTTTAATTCCAACTAACCAGAACTGATAATAACGTTTCAGAGGTGCAGCAAATGCAGTTCTGCATGTGAGGTAGAAGGCTTTCTCATTTTGGTATAGTGCTTTTACCATGGGTTTGGGTTGCCTATTTTGATTAGGGGAACCCATTCAGCTAATGACTCTGGTACCAGTTGACAGTGACTCCTGAACCTCATGCTATCACCCAAGGCCTTTTTAAAGACTTTCTGCCTGAAAAAGCTCTCCCCCAATCACTATCCTCCATGAAACAAACTCCTACTCATTCATCTCTAGAAACTACTTCCTTTCGGAAGCTTTCCCTGCTTACCTCCAAGACCAGGTTGGATGATCCTGGGTGCTGAAGGAGCATGTAAAGGACCCTAATGTGAGATTTACCATGCTGTCCTCTAATTGTCTTCTAGCTTTATTCTCCAATTATATAATCAGATATTGAAAATAATCACCATCTTATTACTATAATCCTCAGTGGTTGGCACATGGTATATTATCTGTAAATAACTGATGAATAAATAATGTGAAAAAAATTCCTTTCTGAATCATAACAGATGGTTCAAAGCTCTCAAAACACACGCACACACACACACACACACACACCCAAGATCTATTTTCCACCAATAGGGAAATGAGCAAAGGTTTTCACACATTTAAAAGCATCTTCAGCTCACCTTTAAGCTTTAAAGGACACTGGACACAGGTCCTTTTGAATTTAGAGGCAATATCCTTTCCTACAATCACTAATAAACCTATATAGCTACTGGGAAAGAACCAAACCCTAGTCCTCTCACACAGTCCTAATAAAAGTAAATTACACCAGTACAGTAAAAGACAAAAGCTATTCTGGCCCTATCCTGTCTACCTATGTCCACAGGATTCGCTACACTTAGGCACACAGATTATCTACAACTATGACTACTAATCTTTTGTATAAGGATAAATATTTCCCAACAATTCAGAACTGCCTCCGGATGTAGGACTGGACTAAATTCAAAGATTGTCTTAAGATACTTTGTCTAGCTCCACTAGTCTTGTGAGATGCTCTTCAAACAGATACACTCTGCTATGGAGCACCGGGTACCATGTGGGATGCAAAGACTCTATCCAGTCACTATATTAAGAGTCAATGTTATGTGCCCTGACAGCCACCTCCATGCAATCCTTTCTTTTTTAAAATAAAAGGTCCAAGGCAACACTCTGAATTCTAGCTCTGTTCATAAAATAGCCCAGAGAGTTCAATAAACTCCATTCATAAAATATATCATAGCTAAACTGTTCCCAAGGTGACAAATTTTACTCTCACATCGAACATGCCTTCGAAAGAGATATTATTTTAATGACATATGCCCTCTCAGTCTTCTTCTTATCCAAGTGGAAATCCCCTTCTGAGCTCACCTGGCCTTGCCTGGGCTTGGCTCCAGGTCATAGGCTCTATTCAGGTTTGATTCATGTGGCTTTCAATCTTCTGGGGCCAGTGGGCTGCCCAGGACTTGTTCTTCTCATTGTGATGGCAGAAGCTCAGGGACATAGTCCAACTGCACCAGCCTCTGCTAATATCCCATTGGAGGAAGCAAGCCATATGTCCACATGCAAAGTCAAGGGGATGGGAGTATATCCATCTCACATGGAGTTGGAGAGAAGAAAGAGAATTCGATAAAACTTTGGATTGCGAGTAACTTTTCTCCAAGTGTTCCGCACGACGAGCAAACATTTCTAATACATTTCAACTTGATAAATAAGCAATACGAGTAGTACATGATGCGGAATGTCACATGACCACAACTGAGCCAATGGTTCTTGAAATTTGCTTTGATATGCAAGTGTTTCGGATCACAAGCATGTTTCTGGAATGGATTATGGTCACAAACCAAGGTTTTACTGTATTTGTTGTGCAATGGCCCAAGTGACCTCAAATGAACTGCATAAAATCTCTGCTGCACTGCTATTTTATTGCACTGTGGGCTCAACATCTTTGTAGATCAAATGAGGCTGGACATATAGGGAGGGATTTATAGCCCATGTTAATAATAATAACAATAGTAATAATGGTGGTTAACACAACAGCAGACTCTTATGCATCATGATAATAATTTAGTTTCCCCTCATGAAAAATACTCTCCATCTCCATAATGTCTTAGTTATACAGCTTTGAACTGAAGTCTGTTCCCTCCTGTCTTTCTCACTTAAGCTTATCATATTTGTCCATTTCTACATAGGTTAAAAAAAATGGACCCAATTCAATATTTTCATTAGGCCCTGAAGCACAAATGGTTTTTGGACCTTCACCGATGAGGGAGCATAAGGTAAGCTGACACCCCACGAACCCCCCTCCGTCAAGGTGGGATATATGTGATATTCCTCAGGCACTCCCGGCTGCCCAAGAACAAAGGAAAGAACAGAAAATGGTTAAACGGATAGAGTCTCCATCAGTTTACAAATATCTTATTAGTAAAATTAGAAGAAAAGGGCAATCTTAACAATTAGCTTAACTTCCCGGAACTCTCTACTGTCTTAAGGATAATGTTTTGCTATTGGGAGAAACAACCTTAGCTTGACAAGAGGTAGGCCTCCAGTAATCTGTAAGAAGTAAGTCTTCTTTAGCATATGGAAACCCCTTAAAAAAACTTCCTCTTGACTTTATCTCCCCCAACTCCATAGTCTGTAACCAGTCACTCTTCGTTACGCCAGTGCAGTTCTTTCTGCCCACAGGTCCTGTCCCCGTGTTTTAATAAAATCACGCTTTTGCACTAAACATGTCTTCAAGAATTCTTTCTTGGTTCTCAGCTATGAACCCCCACCACCACTCCAAAACCCCATCATTCACCACTAGGGAAGAGATGTAAACAGAAGGAAAATAGAATAATAGCATGATACAGTTATGCGGTACACCAAGGTTCAGAGAATCCCCCTTCCTATTTTACAAATGGAGAAAATAAAGCTCTGAAAAGGCAAGTACTCAAGGCTATGGAATGGCTCCTCCAGCCAAAACTGGAACTTGAGTCACCAAAATTTCACATGGAACTTAAAATGTATTATCTAAATTTCTGATCAAATCAGTATCTTCCCCAACATTACTCCTATAAAACATATAAACTCAGGTGTGTGTTCTACTAACCTTAATAACCTACCTTTCGGATAGAAAGAGACACAGTGCAGGATAGTGTAAGCAGAAAGAGTTAGGGATCCCCCAGATAAAGAAAGAGGAGATAGAGCTTTCCTGACACAAATCAGTTTAGGCTTCCAGCTGTTTTCCTTGATCTATCCCCTATAGGCTCTACTTATCTAAGCACACTTCTTGCAGAAGTTCCTAAGGGGTGTCAGAATGACAGAGAAATGCAAAACCCTCAGTAATTAAGGATTTTAAGGGAACAAAGGGAATGCAATACTAACAGTTTCTACCAGGCCAGGAAATAGCCTAACCATATCAGAGACAATAAATCAATGGGAAAACTCCCAGGGCTATTTCAAAAGTAAGCAAAACTTACCCAACTTATTGAGCCCTAGACCCCATCCAGTTTACACTGGTTCTCAGAGCAGGCCCATAGCTCCTTTCCACCCCCACCCCTCTGCTTCATTATAATATTAAAGTCTCCATCCTAAGAGGAACATATCCTGTGTTCATTAACATAACATAGGATGCAGGTATAGACAACTTTTCTAAATACACCTGCACAACCTTCTGCCCACCTTTACATCTAATGACAGTGCTCTCCTTTCTGAAAATTCATCCTAAACCCTAAATAAAAAGAACCTGCTCAGTCCTGCTTGGGGAGTCATGGCTATTCCCCATGGGATTATTCCCCACGACCTCATTAGCTACAAATAGTTTCCTTTGTGCGACAACTCCACCTGATATAGTCTCTATCTATAACTAACCATGAGATAACTCATGCTAGTTTGGTTGCAATAGCAGAAGAACTGGAGGGGGAGCCTGGGTGGCTCAGTTGGTTAGGCTTCTTCCAACTTTGTCTCAGGTCATGATCTCACTGTTCATGAGCTCAAGCCCCGTGTCAGACTCTGAGCTGACAGCTCAGAGCCTGGATCCTGCTTCAGATTCTGTGTCTTCCTCTCTCTCTCTGCCCCTCCCCCGCTCACACTCTTTCTCTCAAAAAATAAGTAAACATTTAAAAACTCACAGAAGAGCTGGAGACAAAGCCAGAGGACCTGAGTCCTACTCCTTGTCCTTCCACCAGCTGGCCATGAAACCGAGGGCAAGCCCATTCACCTTGTGACCTCAGTTTTCTCACACTGAGAACAATACACTGGTTCTGCTTTTGTCAAGAGTGGATCAAGGGAATTAAAAGCAAAAGTGAACTACTGGGACCTTATGAAGATAAAAAGCTTCTGCACAGCAAAGGAAACAACCAACAAAACTAAAAGGCAACCAACGGAATGGGAAAAGATATTTGCAAATGACATATCGGACAAAGGGCTAGTATCCAAAATCTATAAAGAGCTCACCAAACTCCACACCCGAAAAACAAATAACCCAGTGAAGAAATGGGCAGAAAACATGAATAGACACTTCTCTAAAGAAGACATCCGGATGGCCAACAGGCACATGAAAAGATGTTCAGCGTCGCTCCTTATCAGGGAAATACAAATCAAAACCACACTCAGGTATCACCTCACGCCAGTCAGAGTGGCCAAAATGAACAAATCAGGAGACTATAGATGCTGGAGAGGATGTGGAGAAACGGGAACCCTCTTGCACTGTTGGTGGGAATGCAAATTGGTGCAGCCACTCTGGAAAGCAGTGTGGAGGTTCCTCAGAAAATTAAAAATAGACCTACCCTATGACCCAGCAATAGCACTGCTAGGAATTTATCCAAGGGATACAGGAGTACTGATGCATAGGGGCACTTGTACCCCAATGTTCATAGCGGCACTCTCAACAATAGCCAAATTATGGAAAGAGCCTAAATGTCCATCAACTGATGAATGGATAAAGAAA